>NW_018221959.1:23615-25237 GCF_001263595.1 Phalaenopsis equestris
TAAATATATAGTAAACTTAAGTAAAAATTTTTAAATAATAAAGGTTAATTTTAGAGATTAAGATATTTGGTATGAGAGAATAAGATTATGTTTTTCTATTGTAAGTAAAGGAATTTGTATTTTTTAAGTATTAAAAATCTTAGAGATTCATCTAAGAAGAAAAGATTAAAACTTTATGAGAGATTTTTAAAGCGAATATAAATTTATAAAGTGAAGGAATGTGAAAAGTTTTTAACTTTAAGAAGAGGATAGTGAAGTTCAAAATCATTAAAGGCTTAGTAATCCTCACATAAAAGAAAAAAAAATAAAAGAAAAAGAAATGAAAAAGAAAAGAAAAAGAAAGAAGAAAAAAAAAGGATTGAAAATGATCCTGAAAAGAAAAAGGAAAGAAAAGAAAATATGTGAGGAGAAGCTTGAGGAGATGCCTAATTAAAAATTGATTTCACTTGAAACAACTTAAAGAAGAACGCTTGGATACATTTTCTAAACTTCTATTTCAGTATTAGCATATCTACTAGTAAAGGTTCATGAAGCTCTTTTTCATATGAATATTATAAATGGCTTTAATATGAATAATTTGCAATTTTCCTTGAAAAGAATAGAGAATCAAAAATCTTAGATTGACGGCTAGATATTCTTATATCTTTAGTATTAACTGGAGTTGTTTTAATTTTTTCTTAAGTGATGTTATCATATTTAGTGAACTAAGATAAGAAAATCTAGAAGTTAAAATTTTTAGCATAAGTCATATTTTTATATATTAAAAGAGTTACTTGAAGACAAGTAACATTTAAGTTTGGGGATTTTGATACAAAAAAAATATATGCATTTTTAGACCCATATTTTATACTTATTTTTGGTGATATTGCACTTTAATACAAGGTATTTTTTGTGTTTTATTGCAAGTTGTTGGTTTTAGTTGTTGGTTTTTAGGACTTGAAGAAAAAAAGGAAGCAAAAATGATGAAATTTGGAGTCAAAATGGTGAATTTAAGAAAATGTTCAGTGCCGACGGTGCCCAATTGACAGAGAGAGTGGATTAAATTAAATGTCCTCTGGCGCCAACGGTGCCAGTGTCGGTGCAGGCCCCGTTTCTAGAAGATTTAATGAATTTGGATGCTTTTTGAAGAGTTTTTAGACGCACCTATTGGGGAACCAACCCTAGACTCTATTTAGGGCCGAAATTTCATCAAAAGCCCTCCCTTCGTACCACTTCACATTCTTTCGCTCAATCAGTTTTCCTCTTTGGACGCCTACATTCCACGTTATTCCACACCATTAGTTAGTTATTTTCTTTATATTTTTGAGTTTTTGTGGTGAGTTTAAGCTTGAATTCTTCTCTAAGAAGTGTTGGGAAGGAAGAGAGGTGAGAGAAGACTTCTTCCTACATTTCCTAAGAGAGGCTACAAGGATTTGCTTTGAGAAAGAGTTTTAGATAAGTGTTGTTTATTTATTATTATTGTATGAAGATTCCTTTATCTTTCTCCCTACTCTGAGATATGGTGAAATGAAGAGATAATTTGGATGTGTCAATGTTAAAATTTAAATAGTGATAGTTTTTCAACTCCACTCTTAATTTAATTTTTGATCTAGCCAATTGAATTGTTAAAATATATTGTGAAA
>NW_018221959.1:25483-29577 GCF_001263595.1 Phalaenopsis equestris
TAGCTTAGCCACGGATTTAGGGACTAAACCTAAGATTAGCCAATGATTTTCTATAACACTGAATTATGGTGGACAATTAAAATTGCTCCTATTTCGCACAATACAAATCTAAACCATTTATCTCATCTCATTTCACTAAAAACTCATTGTAGTGAGAAAGATGTTTTTTCATATTAGAAAACTTCATCACATAGTAATTACTAATTTAAACTCTGCATTTAAATTCTGTTTGTAGTTAATAATTTAGTTTTGATAGTATCTCAAACATTCAAAATTAGTGACAGTAATTTCATTTTATTTATGTGAATTTCTTAGTTAATTTATCATCTCAAAATTTAAATCTTGCTTGTGGGATCGATATTTGGGACTTAAACATAAAGTCTTATATTACTTGGTAACGATGTGTATACTTGCATAGAATCCCAATCTTAAGAGCTAAATGTGATTATTACTAAAATACCACATCAAGTTTTTGGCAATGTTGTAAAGCGAAGTCAACTTTATAAATTTTACACAACTATATTCACCGTGATCAATAACAAACCTCTATTTTAAAAAAGCACTTACTCAAACTATATATATTATCACAAGAATGAAAGTTTAATTCTTTTTAGATATTTTTTATAATTGAAAATAAAATAACATCTAACTAAATATAACTTGAGTTTTTGTAAGATAAAAGCACTAAATATAAAATATTTTTTACCTTATCATGAATCAGTAATAAGTATATGAATTATGTTATGGAAGTATTCAAACTGTATTATGTCAAGTAGAAATAATATTATTCTTTACCCTTACTAGAGATGCTATAAAGAACATTGGCTAATTTAAAGTTTGAATAGTTTTGAAGACCGGTTAGGTAGGGAAGGTACCAGCTCTCACTCTAAAGTTCCCTCCTTTCCCAGGCTAACAACTCGTTTCAATTCCTAAAATAAGAAACCAAGTTGGGGGCTTTAGACTATCACTCTAAAGTCATTTAACTCTATACCCTTCAAATTTTATTTTCCTATTTATTTTTACTTGATCATATGAATTATATTTTCATCCATACAATCTCATGTGATTCTTACCAATTGTTGACTGAAACAATACTATCACGGATCTTACATGTTCTCATAACAAATTTTAACAACTTAATGGGCGAAATCAAAAAGTAAACGAAGTACATGGATTTAACTCATCACAACTTATTTTGACATTAAAGATTAATACTTTTCACAACTTCCATCCAAAACTTAAATTACTTATCATTTAAAAAAAAATAAAGAAAACTACTCAGAATTCATGGAGAAAACACAACCACAATCTAGTTTAAAAGTAGAAATTATTGTCAAACGAACAAGAAGTCTAAATTAAAACTAAATGTATTAACAAAAGAGAAACTTATGTCAAATCCTCCACCACAATCTTGAAGTTCCTTTGAATCTCTTCTTCTCTTACAACATTCTTAACTCTCAAAATAAAAACTAAAAGGAAAGGAAAAGTTAAATGCAAATGGAGTCTAAAAGTCTCTCCTAAAATGCAGAGAAGAGTCTCCCTTGAGTAGCAATGAAAAAACTAGAAGAGCCCTTAATCCACTCCAAATCCCTATTTTTATAGTTTTCCAAGAGGTGTCTTGGTATCTCTTCAATTTTTTTCCTTTTTGATGAATTTCTCTAAGAGATGCCTCCTTTCAAAAGTCCTTTTAATATATTTTTGTCCCTAATGATTATAACCACCATTTTTTAATAATAGGTGCCTCAAATACCTCTTCAAAATTCATCAAAATTTATTAAACTGAAAAGCAAACTTCTATTTTTAGAAAGTCTTATTTAAACTTTAAGTTATTGTATTTTATTTTATGTGTGTTTAGTTTTATTTTATTTTATGTTAGTGTATGCGTAGTTCAGGTTCTAAAGGACTAGTGACCTACAATTCTGAATTAGAAAGAATTGTGAGAAAAATCAGAAAAACCAAAAAAATTAGAAATCTAGAAAAATCCAAAAAAATTACAGAAATAGCAAACCAAAATGATCAAAATGCTAAATTCATCAAGAGTTTAGACCTTTAAGAGATTATGCCAACCCTACTGTAGATGAACTTTATTGTAGTATTTGAAAACCTACTGTAGTGGCTAATTCATTTGAGCTTAAACCTGCTATTATCCAAATGGTATCAAATAATAAGAGTGGGGCATCACCAACTGAAGATCCAATTTTACATCTTACCAGTTTTCTAAAATTGTGAGCTATATTTAAATACGATGGTGTATTAGATGATGCCATAAGACTTAGGTTATTTTCTTACTCACTGAGGGATAAAGCTAAGATGTGGTTGAATTTGTTAACACCTGGATCTATCAGAACTTGGGGTGGTGTAGCACAAAAATTCCTTGCTAAATATTTTCCACCATAAAAAATTGTGAAGCTTAAAAATAATATTACATCTTTTAATCAGTTTGAAGGGGAATCTATTTATGAAGCATGAGAAAGATTTAAAGAACTCTTAAGAAAGTGTCCATGCCATGCTATACCAGATTGGTTAATAATTCAAACTTTTTATAATGGATTAGTTGGGTCTCTTAGATCAATTATCAATGCCGTTGCTGGTGGTTCATTGATGTCAAAACCATTTAATGACGCTTATGCTTTAATTGAAGAAAAGACCACAAATAATTTTTGATGGCCTTCTGAGAGGGTGAATCCTAAGAAAGTAGCCAATATTTATGAAACTGATGCATTTATTATTTTAACAAATCAAGTTGCTACAATTTCAAGGAAATTAGACCAATTTAGAATGAATTTTTTTCAACCAATTTCCATGATTGAAGAGAATTCATTTGGCCAAATGGTAGATTCTAAAGCATAATTAGAAACTTTGAAAGCCAGATATAATATATATTCAAATTATTAAAACCTAGTTTAGAAAAACCATCCCAACTTTAACTGGAATGAAAATTTGGGTGGTAATAATCAGCAATGGGGAACAACCAAGTAAACCCATTGGAAAACTAGAACAATCAAGGGAATAATAATTATAGATCTACTTATCCTCCAGGTTTCAACAACAATACACAATTTAAGGAGAAGAAGTTGTCTATAGAAGAAGTGGTGTTACAAATGGGAAATCAATTACAAAGTCAAAGAGCTACAATTAGAAATACTGAGAATCAACTTAGGCAAATCGAAAATTCATGAAGTAATAGAACCCAAATAACACTTCCTAGTAATACTGAATCAAATCTAAATTACCAGAATAAAGAGCAAGTAAAATCCATTCAACTTAGAAGCAAAAGAGAGTTAGAAGGTAGGGTTCAAAAAGAAATTGAAGTAGAGAGAGAAAAAGTTGAAGAATCAAAAGAGGAAGCTCCAAAGTTTCTAAAAGACCTATTTCTCCACTAAAAATTGATTTGGAAAAACCACCACCTCCATTTCCTCTGAGACTTCGTCAGCAGAAGTTGGATAAGCAATTTTCAAAATTTCTGGAAATATTTAAGAAGCTTACAATTAATATTCCATTTGCTGAAGCCTTAGAACAAATGCTAAGTTATGTAAAGTTTATGAAGGATATTCTCAACAAGAAAAGGAAGTTTAAAGATAATGAGTCTGTTGTAATTAGTGAGGAGTGCAGTGTTATAATTCAGAAAAAGCTTCTTGAAAAGCTTAAAGATCCTCGTAGCTTTACAATTCCATGTACAATAGGAGACAGATTTTATGGGAAAGCTTTATGTGATTTTGGTGCAAGCATTAACCTTATGCCATTATCAATATTTAAGAGATTGAGATTAGGAGAAATAACCCCTACTACTATAACTCTACAGTTAGCAGATCGTTCGATAAAATACCTTAAAGGAGTTATAGAAGATGTCCTAGTGAAAGTGGATCAATTTATCTTTCCTATTAATTTCATTGTGCTAGATATAGAGGAAGATAAAGAGATACCTATCATTTTGGTGAGACCATTCCTAGCCATAGGAAGAGCAATGATAGATGTGCAGAAAGGGGAATTAAAAATGCACGTCAATGATCGAACTGTTACTTTCAATATTTCAAGATCAATGAAATACCATGCAAAAGGTAAAGAAGATGAATGAATGATGAATGTTATAGGAT
>NW_018221959.1:29697-30525 GCF_001263595.1 Phalaenopsis equestris
TAAGGAAGATTCAAACTATGTTCGAGAAAGTTTTAAAATTTTGGACACGATAGACAAAGATAAATCATTTTGTTCATCAATTGAAAAAACTCTAGAACAGGAGTTGAAGTTACTTCTTGAACATTTAAAATATATCTTTTTAGGAGATTCTTCTATTTTACCACTTATAATTTCCTCAAAATTAATGATGGAAGAAGAAGAAAGGTTGATGAAAATTTTGAAAAAGTTTAAGAAAGCCTTTGGATGGAAAATTGCTAATATTAAGGGAATCAGTCCTTCAATTTGTATGCATCAAATTCATATGGGAGAGAACTGCAAACCCAGAGCTGATCCTCAAAGGAGACTGAATCCTTTTATGAAAGAAGTTGTAAAGAAAGAAATTTTAAAGTGGGTGGATGCTGGAATTATCTACCCTATTTCAGATAGTGCATGGGTTTGTCCAATTCACAGTGTTCCTAAGAAATGAGGAGTAAATGTAACTGTGAATGAACATAATGAATTAATACCTACTAGACAAGTTATAGGGTGGCGAATATACATGAATTATAGAAAATTAAATCTTGCCTCTAGAAAAGATCATTTTCCATTACCCTTTCTAGATCAAATGTTAGACAGACTAAATGGGCATAAATACTTTTGTTTTCTGGATAGATATATTGGTTATCATCAAATACAAATAACTCCTGAGGATCAAGAGAAAACAAATTTTACCAGTCCTTATGGTACTTTTGCTTTTAGAAGAATGCCCTTTGGTTTATGTAATGCCCCTGTTACATTTCAAAGATGTATGATGACAATTTTTGTGATTTAATTGAAAAAGGGATTGAA
>NW_018221959.1:31764-32979 GCF_001263595.1 Phalaenopsis equestris
GGTATGCCGACATTGTGAACTTTATTGTTAGCGATATTATACCCGATGGAATTACATACAAAAAAAGAAAAAAAATTATTTTTGAAGCTTAGACTTATTTTTAGGATGACCCATTTTTATATAAATAAGGAAAGGATCTAATAATTCAAAGATGTGTACTATTAGAAGAAACTTATGAAATTATCTAAAAATGTCATAATTTTGATTTTGGGGGGCATTTTGGTGTTGATAAAACAACATATAAAATTTTACAACCTAGATTCTATTGGCCTACAATTTTTAAAGATGTGAATGCTTATATCAAAACTTATGATAGATGTCAACGAGCAGACAATATTTTTAGAAGAAATGAGATGCCCCACAATTATATGCTAGAAGTTGAAATATTTAATGTTTGGGATTAGAATTCATGGGACCATTTATACCATCTTTCAAAAATTTATATATTCTGCTAGCAATGGACTATGTATCCAAAAAGATAGAAGTTGTTGCTTTACCTCAATGTGATGTTCAAAGTGTTGCAAAATTTTTGAAAATGAACAGGGAAAAAGAACATATTTTATAGATTTGGGATGCCTAGAGTTATTATTATTGATGGGGGAAGTCATTTCAGAAATGCCATAATGGAGAAGTTATTAAAGAAATATCATATAAATCATAGGATTGCTACTGCTTATCATCCTCAGACAAGTGGTTTGGCTGAATTATCCAATCGGGAAATTAAAAGAATTATGGAAAAATATGTGAATCCAACAAAAAATGCATTGGTCAGTCAAACTTGACTATGCTTTGTGGGCTTATAGGACTGCATACAGAACTCCTATTGGGATGCCCCGATATAGGCTAAATTTGTGAAAGCTTGCCACTTACCAGTTGAAATTGAGCATAAAGTATATTGGTCAATTAAAGGGTTCAATTATAATTTGAAAGGCACTGATGGGATATGATTATTGTAATTAAATGAGCTTGAAGAGATAAGGAATGAATCTTATGAGAGTGTCAAGATTTATAAAAAAAAGATGAGATATGGCATGATCAAAGGATTCTTAGTAAAAATTTTCAACCAGGGCAATAAGTTTTGCTATATAATGCAAGGTTAAGATTATTTTCAAGCAAACTTAAGTCCAGGTGGATGGGCCCATTTGTTGTGATAAAAGTTTATCCTCATGGAGATGTGGATATTAAAGATCCTAAGTCTGAGAAAATATTTAAAGT
>NW_018221959.1:33635-37605 GCF_001263595.1 Phalaenopsis equestris
GGTGCTGAAGTGTAGATGTTAGCCCTTAGGTGAGGGGAACGTGGGAGCTCCAAAGTGAGAGCAGGTATCCTCCCAGCCTAGCCGCAGAAAAAGTAAATAAGCGTAGGATTAGTAAATGTTCTTTATGCCTGGACCAAAGGGTAAAGAATAGGTATGCTCCTATTTGACACAATATAAATTGAACTGATTTACTTTATCCATTCACTATAATTTCTTGACAAGGAGATTGATGCTTTCCTATATATTGAATATCACATAAAAAACCTCATTAGTATAATTAGTTATTTAAGAGTTATTAAAATTACATATTTATTTCAATTGCCTATTAGTGACAGAGAACCAAATTGAATTCCATTATTACGATTGAGTATTGCTTTGCTAAAATCTTAGTTCATAGTTCTAATATTACTTCCTGTGGGATCAATATCTAGGACTCTATTAGAGCCATATATTACTTGAGCTATACGTATACTTGCGTTGATAAGTGTGACTTTACAATTATCAAATATTTTATACATCCACCTTTATCAAATCTATAACTGTTATTAGGTTTTGGTGCAGTTGCTGAGGAATCAAATCTTTTAACAATAATATTAAATACTTATCTTTTTAAGCATATATAAAGTCGTTGTCAGGCGCCTAAGTGCCACTTATCGATGCTTAATCACCGGTTCACGAAAACCGGTTTGCGAACGGTTAAAAGTTAAAATTTCACTCGAGAAACACCATTTTTAACCCCCTTCACCTTCTTCCTCTCAAAATCACAATTTTGGAAGGCTAGGGCACACTTTTAGGAGATTTCTTGGTGGAATCAAGAATAATTTTCTAGATCCAAGTTTCTTGAGGTAAGAACTTTACTTCTATGCAAAAATTTTGGATTTTCACTATGTATTTTGAGCACATTTGTAGAAATTCGAAAATTCACTATTCATGGTGAAAAATGAGAAAAAGATCTATTAAAATTGCATGGGAAGTGTATTTTATACTTTGGAAGTTTAGTTTAGTAATTTAGACTTGATTTTTGAAGTTATTTTTGGAATTTATAAAATTTGTAGAATGGCACCAAGAATGAAGAGGAGCAAAGGAAAGAGCCCTTTCGATTCGAGTAAAATTGTTAGTTTGAAGGCTCAGGATCGGTACAGTGATGCATTGCAATCACAGAAACTGATTCACGAGCGGTGTTTTAGGAATCCAGGTGGAGACATAGAGGATTTGATCGTTCGTGAAACTGGGAGTGATTCTGCTATTTCTCTATTGTGGCAGTTATTGCTATTGTTAGGAAGTTTTATGAAAACCTCCCTGAGGCTGAAGACAATAGAGTCATGGTTCGAGGAAAGTTGGTACGTTTTTCATCGGAGGTAATCAACTTGTTTTATCATCTGCCACTTGATACGTTATGTTTTTATCCAAATTATAGTTCGACTGAAGTGGAGTTAGACGAGATTATTTCTTACTTGAGTGTTGGAAGAGGACTTTGGAAGATCACTAATGAGAGGAGAGTCAACTTCCCTACTTCAAAGTTATGTGCACCTTCAAAATCCTGGCACTATTTTATTTCTGCTTGTTTGCTACCAACAAATCATCTCAGTGAAGTGACCAGAGAGAGAGTAACGTTAAATTATTGTGCAGGAAGGAAAGCTCATCAACATAGGAGCTTTGATTTGTCAGACTATCATAAGTTCTGCCACTGCCTTTACTACTGCAGGTTTGGGATTTGCTTCCTTGATCTTTTTTTTTGTGTGAGCGGGCTGGGTTAAATATGATAACTGGGAGGAAGTGCTGTTACCTCTAAAGCCCATCACTAAGGTGAATTTGAAGACTTATTCTGAGCAGAGAGGAGTATTTTCTAGGAGTTATGGAATGGAGACGTCTACTGCTTCTACATCTAGACCATCTACCTCACGTGCTTCTACATCTAAAGGTGAATCTACTGAGACCCAAGATCAATTATTACAGAGGATGATGGATAATATTAACTATACCGTTGATAGAGTATAAAATTTAGAGCATTTTGCATATCATATTAATAAGTATAATAGGAAGAAAAAGTGATACTGAAGAGAAATTTCACTCATCTTTGGAGAGCCTCATTAGGGGTAACCAAGGAGTGCAATTTCCTCCATATCCTAGATACCCTGATTATGAGCATGCAGAAGTTTGGGATAGAAGTGATTTAGAGGATTAGGAGTAGAGCTGAGAGATTTATTTTTATGATTGTAATATGATATCAACTATGTGGGTTGGGCTTGCTACATTGGCATCTATGTGTTGATTTGAACTATGTAATGTAGTTTGGACTTTTATGTTTAAATGAGAATTTTGATGTGATGTGTTTTTATGTTTTGGGCTTGAGACATGTATGTCTGTGTACTTGTTTAGACATTGTGATGTGTGAGACTTTTATTTTTAATTGTATTGTGATGTTTGTGTTAATTAGTAGTTTGTTTTAAAATGCTAGGGTAGTAACTGTTGTGAGTTTTGTGATTTAGTTAGTTTAGAACTTAACTTAATTCTCTGTCTTTTGTAAAGTTGAAAATCTTGCTAGCGTAAATATGAAATTTGAAAAATAAGAAGTTATATTAGGGAAGTAAAATTTGATTTTAGAAATAAGTAAGAGAATTTAGTTGAAATTTTGAGTAATGAAGAAAAACTTTAAGTTAAAAGTTTTTAGTGTAGAAAATGGTTAATATAAGTAACTATCTTTAGTAAGAAAAATGTAATTGTATTTTTAAAAATTTTAGAAATTTAAACTTTTTTTTAATACTTAAATTTCTTTTCTTAAAAATAAATTTTAAAGCTATTATTATATTTATAAGTAAAAGTTTTTTATCAAGACTTTGCTTTAGGAAAGGAAAAGTATAATTTAAAATTATTAAAGGCCTATTCAGATATAGTAATCATTGCTTAAAGAGAAACAAAAAAGGAAAAGAAAAAGAAAAAAAAAAGAAGAAGAACAAGAAGAAGTGAGGGGGGAGAAGCTTGAGGATTAGTGCCTAATCAAAAATTATTTCTACATTTGTTCTTTTTAAAGTATAAGACTTCAGAAAATCTTAAGCTTATAAATATAATATAGTAAGTAAAATTATTCTTAATAAAATTTTTTATGTGGAGATAATAAAAGAACTAAATTCTTAATTTGGAAGACTTACAATATTTCTGAATTAGATAGGAACTCATATTTTCATCTTTTTTAACATTAAAAATTTCTAAACTTTAAGTTGGTCTCATTTACTGAATATTATTTTTTTTTTCTAAATTGGACTACTATATTTCTCAATCAAAATTTTAGTAACTCCTAAAGAAACTCATATACATATCATACATATTTAGTTTTTAAAGATTGAAGTGCCACTTGAGGACAAGTAACATTCTAAATTTGGGGGATTTTGATACGCCTAAAATATATAGTATTTTTAGACACATTTTTATACCTATTTTTGAGATATTGCGCTTTAATGGAAGGTATTTTTTGTCTTTTTCTTTGAGGTACAAGTAAAAAGGTGAAAAATGCTTAAAGGAGTGAAAAATGATCAAATTTGGAGCAAATAAGTTAAAAATATGCAATGCCTAAGCGCCAGATCTGGCCTTTAAGTGTCGGTTAAACAGAGAAGGCAACGCCTAAGCGCTAGAACCTTTGCGCTTTAGAGTCAGTAACAGTTATTGGATGAGTAAATTTAATTTTTACAAATTTTGAAGAGATTTTTTAGGCACCTATTTTCATAATAGGTGCTTACAACCACCATGGATAAAAATTATTGCGAAAGGATGCATCTCTTGGAGAAATACATCAAATCAAGACACAATTTGAAGAGATACTAAGGCACCTTTTGGAGAATTATAAAAGAAGGAATATTGAGACTTTGAAAGGGGTCCTGAAAGTACTGGGAAAGTTTTGAAAGTTATAAAATTGGGGAGTTAGTTGGAGAGGTTTTCAAGCACCAAATATTTATCCTTTTTATTTTAGTTTTAT
>NW_018221960.1:0-5372 GCF_001263595.1 Phalaenopsis equestris
TTCATCACTGAGTAGAGAATTTATAAATGTAGGTCAGGGTTGCTCTTCCATCACGAGGTTAATTTCTTTCAGTTCATCAATAGTTGATTTGTTTCTTCTTTTAAATTCTAGCAGAGCATCTTCTATTAGCTGATCAGTAGAGTCATCCTCTATATCAAGGCATTCCTCTTCCGATTCACTAGTAACAACCATACAAAATTTTGAATCATCGACTGTTCCAACTGTACCAAATGTGAGACCCCCTTTTGAGTTTGGAGTTTGACTTTTAACACTCCATAACTCTTCAAGAAGTTGTAATTTTTCTCCTGGCATTTGTTTTGGAAAGTGTCCCTTTTGAATTAACATTTGAATGTAAGGAGAAAGATAACCAAAAGGAAATTTCCTTAATTCATTCGGATCATCATCCAAATTTACATGATTTTCATAATTCGTAGAGGTAGAGCAGAATAAAATTTGATCAGCTTTGAACTAGTGTTATGGACTTTCGTGACCTCTAAACTCTTAACCTTTTGAAGGAGAATCAGAGTAAGGGTCATGGCGTTCACATAGTGGTTTATCTGATCATACATTATCTCATATTTGTTTTGCTCCGTTGTTTTGCTCCGTATTTGCTTTTCTCGTATCTTCTAAGGATATCTTATTCTGAGGTTTTTTTTATTTGGTTATCATTATTTTATCTTCAAACCTATCTTCATCACCAATGTAGATGGTCAGCCTAGTCCGTTCAAAAAATTAAATTGGTTCTTGGTCGTCCACGTCCCCGGCCTCGACCTCGGGTGCGTGCACTAAAAGAACCCCAATCCAACTTGCTGCAAAAAATTGGTGGAAGATCACTGAAGCGGAGAAGATCACTGAAGCGGAGTTGAATGACCCTGCCATTGTAATTCTTCTGAATCGTTAATTTTATTGGTCACAATTTCACAAGAGAAGACAGTTTTCTTTAGATGCGCATAGTTCGCGACATGTTCATGAATTCCAACTTCATGAACTGAAAACGATTGTAGATCTTTCTTGATGCAATGTTCTTGTCCTTCCTTGTAGTACTTAATTCATTTGTGTAGAGATGATGGAACCATGTTGTGTTCATCAATCCATGGTCAACCTAGTAGAAAATTAAAAGAGGTCTCAACATTGATGATATGGAATTTAGCAGTTGTTACTAGTTCTCCAATTATCATTAATAATGTAATCGATCCAAAGGCTCTTTCTCCCTTCTGATTAAACCCCCTTAACATCTTTTTTTTGGCTGCAAGCTTTAGAGCTTCAATGTACAAATATGCTAAAGTCTATAAAATCATTAATTTGAGTGAAGTTCCTGGGTCTACCAAGACTCTAGACAATGCAAATCTACCAATATTGACGGAGATATAAAGCATACCATTATGGTCGAAGGTACCGAGCAGCAAATCTTCATCTGTAAAGGTTACCCCAGACTGTTCCTTCAACCGGCAAACTTCATATGAGGATATGCTGGCTAACTAGGCTAAGCAAATTTCTGGGTCAAGTAAAGCTATAACTAGAGACTCTCTTATCTCCTTTGACAAGATTAGAGCATCGTAGATGCTTAATTTTGTCGGCAACTTTCTAAGATGAGCTAGCACATTATAATCTGCTTTGTATGATCCTCCAATTTTCTCTTGGTTAAGTTGTTCTTCCACTAATGGTGGTGGATGTAGCACTTCCCGAGTTACTATTTGCTTTCTTTTATCCACTGGAGCTGTTCTCGGGGGTACACTCTCCCGCTCATTAAGTTCACTTCTGTAATTTCTTCTTCTTGAGGTACCATTTTTTACTCTTCCGGTGTTTCTTCTTTTTTGGAAAGATCTAAGTTAATGGTGAGTGATGCACCGTGGCGCTCGAGGATTGATCCTTCACTCCTGGCGCTGTCGTAGGCGGTATTGTTGATGTCTTTTTCAGTCTTGTCAATGAGTTCATCAAACTCGAGTACGATTTGATGATTGTTTTCAAAATTGAGATCAAGGCTAGATTGGTCAAAATTAGTTACGTTATCACCAAAAATAGTTAAAACGTAGCTGAAATTATAATCATTATATTCATAAGACCCCGGAGGGGCGAAATGATAATTATAAAATGTCAGGAATTTGAGGATTTTCTTCCCTAAATTTGAGATAACTAATCTAGAAAAGGCAACCCCTATCCTACCCTCCTTGCTATTAGTCTTCGTGGTGTTCTTCTTCTTCTTCTTCTTCTTTGTCTTTGACAATGACAGATCTTTTGGCGAAATCTTCATCTCAGGTCTGGGAGGCTGAAGGATCTAAATGGGGCTTTATTTTGAAGCAGATTGGACCTGGTTCAGTATTTTCTTGGACGATTTGCTCCAAACTGTACTCCATCTATCTTTTCTAGTATATGGGTTAAGCAGAGAGATTGGCTCAACCAAAATCATGTTTATGGAACCTTTTTTAGGTTCTTTCAAATATTCTTTTGGGATCATTATATTTCCTTCTTTAAGATTTTTCTCGAGCCAATCCTTCAAGATAGAACATTCTTCTATAGTGTGTTAGCAATCTATGCTACGGGCAATAATTTGATTGATCTTTCTTATCGACCTTATCGTGTTTCTTTAGATCTGGTGATATGAACTCAGGCTTCTTCATCAGACTTCTGAACATCTTGGATACAGCTTCGTCTTTGAAGGAATATACCACTTTCTATCATTCTGCCAAAGATATTCTCTTATTCTCTGCCCGGTGTTCTTGGTGTGATCCTCCCTGTGGCGGTTGCTGGCTGGACTGGTCGTATTGTTGTGTCTATTTTTTAGCATGCTATGATGAAGATTGATGAGGATTTTATGCATGTATCATCATTGGTTGCTTTCCTTTATCGACAGTTGCCACTATTACGGACTTCTTTTCAAATACTCTAGTTGCCTTGGATTTCTCATGAGAATCCATATGTTTGATTTATTCTTGAAGACTGCTGGCTTTGCTTAGTAACTTCTCGAAGGATTTGATGGTGAGTCCCTTGAGCATGAAAGCTACTGGTGCATGAATGCTCTTGACTAAGATCTCAATCGTATGATGTTCCTTTAGCTGAGGTTTTCATTTCATGCTAAGGTTTCTTCAACTCAAGATATAGTACTCTAAAGTCTCATTGGATTTCTGCTTTTCCATTATGAGATCTCTAATAAAGACGTGATGTTGTGCTCCAGCAAATCTTTTGACGAACAATTGTTCTAGCTCGGCGAATGTCTTAACTAATCCATTGGGTAATTCAAAATACCAATCAAAAGTGATTCCGGATAGGCTACTGATTATCTGACATAGAAGTAAAGCTTCGTTACCTCTAGTATTATGACAAATGGCTCGAAAATGTGCTATGTGCTGCCTGGGATTTCCAGACCCATCGAATATCTTGAATTTTGGGGCCACCAAACCCTTGGGGACGACATTGAACTCCTCCGGGTAAGGTCTACTCTTTAAAACCAATGCACCACCCTTAGATTGGGTTAAGGCCTCCCAACCTTTTTTGACCATTTGTTTAAATTCCTTTTTTGGCATGGCGCTTGATGGAGAATCCTTCTTTAGTTGCTCATCTCTATCTGCTGAGGCAACTTCTCTCCTTTCATTTGTGATATGCATAATCTCCGGTTGATTGATTTCTGGAGAGGATAACTATGATGGTTGAGATTGTGGGGTTGAGATTGTCATGGCAGTCATGTTTGTCCTTGAACTATGGCCATGGCGGTCATGGCTGCTGCTATCTCTTTCATCCTTTTCTCCAGTTTCCTGACTTGTTCATCCCTTAAGAAGATAGCCTTTCGCAGCTCATCTACAACATTCACTTCGATTAGAGGTTGAGCGTCGCGTGCAGATGCAGCGGCTCTGGTTTCAATGACATAAATATCAATGAAGTCCTCTTTGAGGTACTCGTTAAAGTTTAATTCTTCATCATCATCAATGGAAACTCCATATTCTCGGGCCAACTCAGAAATCTCAATCCTGAGCTTTTTAACCTTTTCTTTGATTATTGATTCTTGGATTGTGTTAAGGTCTGAAGGACCCTGGTGGACCTCCTCCACTTGCTCCTCCATCTCGTTAGCAATTGCTGCGACAATGTCAGATACTTTGGGCCCTAGCTTCATTTGATGATCTTGCCCTGTGGGCTCACTAGACTATATCGGTACAGCGACCTTGGGTATCCATACCTTTTTCTTTGACAGTGATGTCTTGAGATGGAGTGTCTCGGTGGGAACATCGGTATATCGAGGAAAAGTATGTTCCCCAAGGTGCATACCACATATAATACTGGGCAATCTCTTCATCTTTTCCTTTGGGAATTTAAGAACATCCTTAAGGTGGATGATTGGTAGAATTCTTGGACCCAAATGTGACTTGACTGATCGACGGCTCGCGGGTCTAGTAATGGTGGAATCGGTAGTAACTATGGTAGTATCAACTCTACCTCTTAAATAGGACCAAACAGGAATGCGAGTAGGCAAAGCTTCAGTTGATTTTTGAGATCATCTAGCAGTTCTGACGTCCCTTCAAATTTCTTTCTTCATGCGAGGGGATACTGCATGTCCAACTTGTTTGAGTAACTCACCAACTGAACAACCTTCTTTAGCAGCTAGTCTCTGAAAAGCTGAACTGACTCGGGTGATAAGAGCAGACTACTTCCTCTCCCCACCATGTCCATGAAGTGATGGTAAAGTAACAGTGATCTTCTGGATACTCTCATACCCGTTAGTGTCCATTAAGGGATGGAACCTACTCCCTTGTAGAAGTGGAGAGGTCTCCGACAGTGCTGACTCATCTTGGTGAAGATTTTCATCTACAGGTACTTCCTTAAAAGTTTGGACTCTAGTAGCCCTCTGAACCTTTTTTTTATGGTTTCTC
Source organism: Phalaenopsis equestris (assembly GCF_001263595.1). NCBI lineage: Eukaryota > Viridiplantae > Streptophyta > Magnoliopsida > Asparagales > Orchidaceae > Phalaenopsis > Phalaenopsis equestris. The sequence goes on from NW_018221960.1 coordinate 4,860, forward strand.
CTTTGGGTTCGGGTTAACGGTGCAGTCCTAGAACTCGATCCAATTTCAAATACTGATGACGGGACAACCAATCCTTCAGTTGGGACTTTAAAGATCATGACCTCTTTTCCCTTAGTAGCAGCGGGAACAACAAGCTTGGTAGGTTCCATGGAGGTAGTAGTCTTAACCTTCTCTTAAGAAGTAAAATCCTGAGGGCAGTTCAGGTTAAACTCTGCATATGGTTCTTAAACCTCTAGAATGACAACATTCATTATGACAAACAAGGCTTTCCAGAGAACAACCTCGAGATTTTCAAATCCTGCTCCAAACTTGATGGTGGGAGTACATTACGGGTATCTGACAGTGACTTTTTATAAACCAAAAAATACAAGAATTTGACACTACTACTAGAAGATTTAAACCCTCGGCAATGACGCCAAAAACTTGATGCAACTTTTAATATGCAAGAATTTATGAACCCAGATTTATATATTTATAATGATTTTATAAAGTCACAATTTCAAACGCAAGTAT
>NW_018221960.1:5932-7391 GCF_001263595.1 Phalaenopsis equestris
GGTCTTAATGCAATTATAATGACTTTTACACTACAACAGGCCCTATTTGTAATATAAATAAAGTGCAAGTAAAAACCATCACATTGATAATTAAATCTGCTTCTAACATGCATCACAAAATTCTAAACATGAATTCTACTCATTACAAAAGAAAAGTAAAATGAAAAAAATGGCATAATCTTCTCATACCATTATTTCTAAACAAGAAGAGATAGTAAGAGAAGCCCATCACAAAGCACGAAGGAAACACAATGGAAAACTTCATTTCATCAAAGCAAATTCACTAGATAAGTATTTACAAAACCATAAAACAATGAAGAACACAATACTTAGCTTTTTCCCTTGAAAGAAAGAAGAAAATCTCTCCCACATCAAGAGTAGCAGAAACCCACATCTAGAGTAACAGAAAATCTCTCCCGCCGATCCTGTAATGCTAGAACATCTCCTTACAAATTATCTCAATATCTCCTCTCCAATCTCTCCAAAAAGGTAGAAATCTACATTTCTACTCCTATTCTAAAAACCCTAAACTTTCTCCACACTTTTCCTAACATTCCTCTCACACAATACCCTCTTTTTCTAACCTAAATTCATTCTTTTAAAGTGTAAGGATGAAGTTTGAAGAGTTGCCACAAGAGTCCTTTCAAAAAGCGTCCAAATACGTGAATTTCGGCCCATAACCGCCAAAAGTCGATCCATAGTCGTCCCGGGCGCTATCGGCGGGCTCAAGGGCGCTATCGGTGAGCTTTTCTGTCATTCTTTAGTCTTCTCGGGTAAATCTCGCCACCAGTGCCGTTTTGGGCGCCGTCGGAGAGCGGACAGCGCAGCTCCACCGTTTCTCTTTGTTTGGCTCTGTTTTAGCTTTGTTTCACCCCATTTCAGTTCCGTTGTGTTCCTAACAGATAGCCCTACAAAATAAGCATGAAAATAACCTTTATTTAAAGTGTAATCTCATTCAAAAATATGTAAGAAGTGTAAAAGAGATTAAACACCAAAAGACTTATCGAAAGGTGATAGGGCAAAAATTCATTTCTTGCTCGTTTTTACGCCACATTGCACCGTTTTTGCATCTTTGTGCTCCAATGACCATAATCATCATACCTGCAACAAAACATCAAAAATACCCTACTTTAAAGTGCAATATCATAAAAAATAGTGTAAAGTAGGTATGAAAATCTCAACATATTTTCCTTTGGTCAAAATCCCCCAAACTTAACTATTACTTGTTCTCAAGTACTTTTAGTACTACATAAAAGTTATGATCTATTGTAGTAAAGTTTTAATTCAGAAATACTATAAGTTTGATTTAAGTAAATATTGAGATTTTCAAAAAAAATTCCAGTAATTAAATATCAAGTCACTTAAAGAAGGGTATTTTTGATGTTTTGTTGCAGGTATGATGAGTTATGGTATAGTAATTAAATTAACTCTGTAGGTACAAGATTATCTAGTCATCAAG
>NW_018221960.1:7609-7921 GCF_001263595.1 Phalaenopsis equestris
TTATATATATTTATTTTTTTTAATAAAAGGAGACAGTGGCTCCTACTTCATTGAACAAGAAGAAAGAGGGGTACAACAGAAGGGAGCATACAAGTCCCTTCCCAAAAAACTTTTCAAGAGTAGCAGAAACCCACATCTAGAGTAACAGAAAATCTCTCCCGCCGATCCTGTAATGCTAGAACATCTCCTTACAAATTATCTCAATATCTCCTCTCCAATCTCTCCAAAAAGGTAGAAATCTACATTTCTACTCCTATTCTAAAAACCCTAAACTTTCTCCACACTTTTCCTAACATTCCTCTCACAAAAAAA
>NW_018221960.1:9702-11260 GCF_001263595.1 Phalaenopsis equestris
GGTGGAGGAATCCACTGGATGAGTGCATACTTGATTATTCTGGGGAGACTATGAGATGTACTATGAAGTATATCAGGAAGCTTCCCATGACAATATATATTCTGCAAATAGCTGAGGCAGTTGGTAGCTATGGTAGCAGCTCCCACCCAGATATCTTCATGTTTAATCTTGTTCCTAGCCATCCATATAAACCAAGCAGTGATACAAGGAATTGGGGGTAATTCTTGATCTTGCCAATCCTTCCATCTGAGAGAGAAATCATTCCAGGACAAAAGAACAGTTTCTAACTTCAGTTTGGGAATTAAATAGTTCCAAACTTGTTTAACTGTGGAACATTGGAAAAATAAGTGCTTTATAGTTTCCTCATGGGAGTTACATAACCCACATCTAGAGGGACCTCTCAAGCCTTTTAACTTCAGTATATCATCTGTGGGTAGAAAGCCATGGAGTAATCTCCAAGAGAAAAATGACATTGAACGGGATAGGTATTTATTCTACACACATTTACTCCAACTGACTCTGTGTTGAGGAAAACACAAGTTATCAATGGCGGCAGATAAAGACTGGGACACCTTCTTTTTCACAATCATGATATCTTTACTATCTCTATCAATGCTGCTTTTCATAACCTTCTGTGAAGTTGTATTATCCAGTATATTTTGTAAAGCTTGCTGGTTCCATTCCCCATTGAGCCATAGATCAGCCACCTGAGTGGTAGGATTTAATTGAGGGTTAGATGAAGTGTTGATTAAGCTCTCATCAGTCCAATTATCCAGCCAGATATTAAGCTTGCCCTCACCAATTTTCCAGATGAAAAGATTTTCAGTCTGAGCTCTGACTTTTAGCATATTGGTCCAGGCCCTGGAATCCCCAAGTCTTTAAGTAACAGGGGAGGGATGCAACTCTCTACAGTATTTGCGCTTCAAGAATTTAGCCCAAAGAGAACTCTGGGCTCTGAACATCAACCAAAGCTTACAAAAATTGATTTGAGAGATCTGAATGAGGCTTTTGAAGCCCAGCCCACCAACACTAGTACTTCCACACAGCTTTTGCCAACTGGTCCAATGCATTTGCTTCCTCTGACCTGCCCACAAAAATCTACTAAACATTTTCTCCAAAGTTAACTGTGTTGACTTTTTTCATAACAGAAACCTGGGAGATATAGGATGGAAGAGCTGTCAATACACTTTTTAGAAGAGTAACTCTACCCCCATTCGAAAGGAATGAATTTGCCCAGCAGTTTAGTTTGTCCTGAATTTTGGTGATACAGTCATCAAATTGAACTTGTCTTGTTTTCCCATTCACAAGCAAAAGTACCATTTGAATGGCAAAGAGCTGGTCTTGAAGCCAGTAAGTTCAGTAGTCCAATTTTTAATTTGAGGTTTAACTATTTTGCTAAACACCAAAATACATTTCTTAGTATGGAAATGCATACCGGAACATTGCTGAAATTTCTCCAGACATTGAAGGACCATTTTAACAGCTGGTTTGGTTGCTTTGGCAAAGATAATAACATCATCAGCAAATGCTAAATGATTCACAACAATATTAGATCTAT
>NW_018221960.1:11487-12096 GCF_001263595.1 Phalaenopsis equestris
ACACTTCCTCAATGAACTCCCAGTTGATGGTGTCATAAGCCTTCCTAATATCTAATTTCATTATTAGGTTCCCCCCTCTGCATTGCTTATCCAGATCCAACACCATTTCTTGGGCTAGCAGAACATTCTCCACAATACTTCTCCCTTTTATGAAAGCTGACTGGTTCTCACAAATAAACTTGGGAAGTATGGGTTGGAGTCTGTTGGAGATCACTTTGCTAATCATTTTGGATATCGAATTAGTGAGGTTTATGGGCCTGAAAAGACCCCAAGAGATTGCAGAGGAAGTTTTTGGAATAAGGGTTATGTTGGAGCATTTAAAATAGTTGGGGAGATCCAAACCTCTGAAGAAACCTTGGACAACCTGTACAATATCATCTTTAATTATCTTCCGTGATTTCTTGTAAAAATCTGCAGAAAATCCATCAGGTCCAGCAACTTTGGAGCTATCAATGGAAGCCAGAGCAGACCAAATTTCCTCTTCCCCAGGAATAGAAGTCAGATCCAGTCCTTTCATGAAGTTCTCATCCCTGCAAAACAAATCCTGCTGGATGGGGGGCCTAAAATCAGATGGTTGTTTAAAGAGGGGTTGGTAGTAGTTAAAAACAC
>NW_018221960.1:12227-12750 GCF_001263595.1 Phalaenopsis equestris
TTTTCATTAGCAATCAATAAATCCTTCTCCACCTCAGGGTTACTCTCTAATTCAGCCTCCAACTTAGCAACAGTCTTTTCAGCCTCCACAACATTTAAGTTGATATCACCCACTGTTTTCCAATTCCAGTTAGATAAATGTCTACCTAACTTCTTTTGCAGTTGCCATAACTTAATCAGAGGGTTGGGATGGTGACAGTCCCTCCAAACCAATGAGACCTGATTTAGGAAGTCATGGTGGGAGGACCACATATTGAAGTATCTAAAACTTGGCTTGTGCTTAACATTTGATGCTGAAATATTCATAAGTAGTGGTCTATGATCTGATCCTGTCATGCTGAGATGTTGCACAGAAGTGTGAATGAACTCACTAAACCGTATGGAATTCTTAAAAATTCTATCTAGCCTTTCCCAAGTTTGACCCCTCCTCCAGGTAAATTGTGGACCAGAAAAACCAAGGGTCATACAGGCCAGCCAAGTTGCTTTGATCATTGAAATAATTCATCTTGTTGAGGTCAGGTGGG
>NW_018221960.1:15270-17233 GCF_001263595.1 Phalaenopsis equestris
CAGTCCTCAAAATTTCTACTTCACCTGGTTTGTAACATTAGGAGCTTTTTATACATATAAATCATTAGAGAATTTGCTGGGTAATGAAATTTTGAAATAAGTACAATAATTAACTAGCTCCAGCAACATCCTATCAAATTTATATGCATGCATAATCAGGACGGAATGACAACAGGAGTAAGTAAATTAAGCATAAAACATGCTTGCAATAATATTAAACTAAAAGGAAGTATATTCAATATAAAATTTCAATTTTCTTCCTACCCCCAACTTGATTTTTCTTCTGTATAATATTTAGTGCAAAAAATATAAGTAGGAAGAAAAACAATTTAGAAATTCTATCTACCACAAATTTCTATCAAAAACATCTACAATTATTTATTAGGATAGGAAACGTGTAGTAGAAAGTAAATTTAAACTAAACATGCAAACAGAGTTCTAACTAGTATAACATGTATCAGCATTGAAATATAAAAATGTTCTTCAAGTCTTATAAATTGTAACACAAACACAAACATAAACACACAAACAAGATAAATGAGGTCAATTCTTCCTCCATCTCATCGCATCTCACTAACTTGCTTCCAATTTCTAACGGAATCCCTATACAAATATATTGGGTGCTTATAAATGATTTTATAGATTCTAATCTCAAAGATAAGATTATCCCTGATATATTGGTTCTCGAGCACCAACACCAGACATCACTATATCCCAATATTTAAGCACCTCAAGCAGTTATAAGTACAGTGTAAAATCATCCATAAGTTACTCATCAAATAGTTTCGCGGCTCCTATAAAATGAACACAAAGTTCAAGAAAGGAAGTAACAAAATTGAGATGGAGCTATCACTGTTAAAATTCATAATGTCTCTTATAGAACTCAAGTTCGGGTGAGACCCGAGTTGTAGTGAACTCATCAATTCAACTACTACAAGAGAACATACAAGTCTAACCATAATAAGACTTTAAGGAATCATCACCCTAATGACACACAAAAAGCAAATCAAAACACTAACAATCCAAGCATCTACCAAACATCAAGCAAACAGATCAAACCACACTAAAGCAAACACAATACAACACTAAAAATCATGACTCTTAAGAATACTAAATCAAAACACACAGATAACTATGGGTTGCCTCCCATAAAGCACTTGATTTAACTTCGCTAGCCCAACAAATGATTCCACCTGGATCAAAATTCCAATTAAGTAATCCTTGATCAGTAACCCAATTTTTTTCCAGATCCAGAGATTCCTACAAAGTCCTCAAATTTAAAGATTTCTTTCAGTTCTTCCTTTTCATATTGATTCATATATTTGTTCCTCATATTTCTTTCTAGATCCAATATTCTTCTAGTAATTTTCTCAATTTGCATATTAATATCATCCTTGAAATTTATAAGAAATTGATCTTTATACGATACTTCATGATCTCCCAAATTTTGGATCAGATTATCTCTAGATAATTCAGATTTTATATCGATATCTTTTATGTTACTCTTCTGTTTTAAATTATCTTCCAATTCTTTAGGAATTTCTTCTATTGATCTTTCCTTGACCTTATCTCTCAACTCAAAGCTCTTTTGAAAGAAATCCTCGAATTATCTTCTAAATATCAGTTCAATAATTTTAAATTGCTCATAATTCATTTCCTTAGGATTTATCTCAGAGTCACTAGGTAAAAATCTCTGGGGGGTAACTGTTAATTTTGTTAATAATCTGCCCCAGCATGAGAATCTCATTCATTTTGTTCGTTTACCACGAAATATTCCATTCAGTGACTTTGAATAACTCTTTCATAGGAGATCTTTTACTGATTTCATCATTCAATTCAGATTCATCTTGTGATTGAGTCGAATATGAAGATATAGAGACTGGTGGTGTATATGAATTCACCAAATAGGTAGGCTTTAAAATTGTATGAGGTAAATTCATTTTAAGGTCATGAGATTTTTCAA
>NW_018221960.1:17273-17674 GCF_001263595.1 Phalaenopsis equestris
TCATTTCTCCCCTCTCCTGAACATACACAAAGTCTTCTTTAAACAACATTTTAGACTCGTCATGAAAGCCGATTTCCCATTTCGATCTCATCTATTAACTTAATCTCAAAATTTTCCTGGAAACAGTTTTTACTTAGATAATCAATTTCATCCATTCAAAAACAATCATCATCACTTCTCACAGCTGGATATTTCATAGCCTTTAAAGCATCAAAAGTGGTTTCATGGTCATTAATATTCATAGTTAACTTTCCTTTTTGCACATCTATCATAGCTTTTCCAGTAATAAGAAAAGGTCTAACCAAAATAATGGGAATATCTTTATTTTCCTCCATATCTAATACAATAAAGTCCATAGGAAAGATAAATTTATCCACTTTAACAAGCACATCTTCTATAAT
>NW_018221960.1:17764-18149 GCF_001263595.1 Phalaenopsis equestris
TCCTAAATCACATAAAGCTTTTCCACATAATCTTTCTGTAAATACACAAGGAATTGTTAAGCTAGAAGGATCTTTAAGTTTCTCAGGATGCTTTTTCTGAAATATAGCGTTGCACTCTTCACTTAGTTCAATTGTCTCATAATCCCCAAATTTCCTTTTCATTTTTAATATCTCCTTCATAAATTTTGCATAACTTGACATCTGTTTCAAAGCTTCAGTGAAAGGAATATTTATCGTTAACTTCTTAACTACGTCCATGGACTTTGAAAATTTTTTGTCAAACTCATGCTGTCTAAGTCTTTGAGGAAATAGAGGTGGTGGTCTTTTTAAATTGATTTTAGTTGGAGATATTAATTTTTCCAAATCCTTAGAAACATGTTCTTCA
>NW_018221960.1:18183-18478 GCF_001263595.1 Phalaenopsis equestris
CCTTTTTTCTAACCCCATCCTTTATCTCTCTTCCACTTTTTAACTTGGCAGCCTCTACTTTTTCATTAGTGTTCTCTTTAGGGTTTATCTCAATGTTGATAGGAAGTGTTCCTTGGGGTCTATTGCTAAGTGAATTAGCAATTTGTCCTATTTGATTCTCTATGTTTCTAATCGCAGCATTTTGACTTTGCAACTGGTTTCCCATTTGCAATACCACTTCTTCCATAGACATTTTCTTATCCACAAATTGTTGATCACTGTTAAAGTTTGGTGGATATGAAGGTCTATAGTTTGT
>NW_018221960.1:18852-21250 GCF_001263595.1 Phalaenopsis equestris
ACAGATATGCTTCATCAAATGATTTCGACATTAATAATCCACCAGCAACAACATCAATTAAAAACCTAAGGGATTCTACTAACCCATTATAAAAAGTTTGAATGATTAACCAATCAGGAAGAGCATGATGTGGACACTTTCTTAGGAGTTCCTTAAATCTTTCCCACGCTTTGTATATTGATTTCCCTTCATACTGACAAAATGAGATAATATCGTTTCTAAGTTTAGTAGCCTTGAAGGTGGAAAATAATTAGCTAGGAATTTCTGAGTTAACTCCTCCCAATTTTTAATAGAGGCAGGGGCAATTTGATAAGTGTAAATAGGGATACTCCAAAATAGTTCCCCCAAACTCATTGTTCTGCACCAATGGATAATCTCAGGATTTATTTCAAACGAGTCAGCTTCTACGACAGGGTTTTGTATACTTGAGTGAATTTTATCTTTCGTAGGATTTACGTAATTCATCAATGAAGTATGATGATTTTCCAAGTTATTATCTTGAAAGTTTTCCATTTCCATTTCTAGTTTTTTGAGTCCTCTTTGTATTTTATTTTTTTCTTTTTTTCAAACTCAGGATCATAAGGCACAAGTCCTGCAGATCCTTTATTTCGCATACACAAAATAACAAACAATACATTAAAAATTAAATAAATAACAGATGAAATATATTCAATACAACAAAAAATTTTCACGAACACCTTATTTTTCATAAAAGCAAATTTTTTTCAACACTTTTTCATATAAAAACACTTTTCACATAAAAAGGTTTTTACGACACTACAATTTTCCAAGTGTAAGCCTAATTACTTCAACTAAAATTCTGTTAAAGTTCTTAGCGAGGCTTCCCCGAAAACGATGCCAAAAACTTGACAACTACTTTTTATATACCTAAGAATACAAGAATTTGACACCACTACTAGAAGATTTAAACCCTTGGCAATGACGCCAAAAACTTGATGCAACTTTTAATATGCAAGAATTTATGAACCCAGATTTATATATTTATAATGATTTTATAAAGTCACAATTTCAAACGCAAGTATACGTATTGCTAATACAGGGCTCTAGTGGAGTCCCGTTTATTGATCCAACAGGGAAGCGAGGTAAGAGGTCCTTAGTCAACTTCGAGTCTACTACAATTAGTCCTTAGTTTGGAATCCAATTAAAATGATGTTTGATATAACAAATACTCCTAAATACAAGTGTTAAATGTAAAGATAGTAACTATATCAAAATACAAATATTAATTCTAAAGATAACCCTTTTTGGATGAATTAGTTTGGAGAATTTTGAGATATTAAAAACTACTATGCTTATGTAATGAATTGGATAATATAAAGGAATGAGATGCACTAAATAATGTATGTCCCAAATAAGAGCAATCCTATTCTTTACCCTTTGGTCCAAGCATAAAGAACATTGACTAATCCTATGATTGTTTACTAAATCCGTGGCTAGGCTGGGACGATACCTACTCCCACCTTCGAGCTAGCTCCCACGTTCCCCTCACCTAAGGGCTAACATCTCTGCTTCAGTACTCAAACAATAGGACCAAATTGGGGATTTTAGTCTATCACTTTAAAATCTCCAATTCTACGCCCATCAATGTATATTTCACTAATTATTTGCATTCAACTCCCGCGAACTTAACCATCCATGGAATCTAAATGTGGTTCTACTTTGTTGAGAATTGCACAGCCCTCTCGGGTCTTAATACAATTACAATGAATTTAAACACTACAACATGCCGTTATTGTAATGTAAATAAAGTGCAAGTAAAAACCATCACATTGATAATTAAATCCGCTTCTAACATGCATCACAAAATCCTAAACATGAAGTCTACTCATTACAAAAGAAAAGTAAAATGAAAACAACGACATAATCTTCTTATACCATTATTTCTAAACAAGAAGAGAGAGTAAGAGAAGCCCATCACAAAGCACGAAGAAAACACAACGAAAAACTTTATTTCATCAAAGCAAATCCACTAGGTAAGTGTTTACAAAACCATAAAACTATGAAGAACACAATACTTAGCTTTTTCGCTTGAGAGAAAGATGAAAATCTCTCCCATATAGTCTCCCACTGATCCATGCAATGCTAGAACATCTCCTTACAAATTCTCTCAATATCTCTTCTCCAATCTCTCCAAAAAGGTAGAAATCTACATTTCTACTCCCACTCTAAAAACCCTAAACTTTCTCCACACTTTTCCCAACATTCCTCTCACACAAAACCCTCTTTTTCTAACCTAAATTCATTATTTTAAAGTGTAGGGACGAAGTTTGAAGAGTTGCCACAAGAGTCCTTTCAAAAAGCGTCCAAATTCGTTGAATTTCGGCCCATAACCGCCAAAAGTCGATCCATAGTCGTCTCGGGAGCTGTCGGCGGGGTC
>NW_018221960.1:21704-23796 GCF_001263595.1 Phalaenopsis equestris
TTCGACCGCCGATAGTGCCAAAGGCGGTTCAGACCCCATTTCTAGAAGGTTCGAAGTATTTGGACAATTTTTGAAGATTTTTTGGAGGCTCCTCTTGGAGAACCAACCTTGGGCTTTATTTGGGGCCGAATTTCATCGGAAAAGGGGCTCCTCTACGTTCATTTTTCACTCTGCAACATTCTACCACGCTACATTTTCATAATCCATCTTCATTCCACAACATATTATAATCAATTAGTATTTTTGCTTTCAAAATTTAGAGTTTTTGTGGTGAGATTTAATGCGAAACTTTCTGTAAGAGTGTTGGAGAAGGAGAAAAGTGAGAGAGTTCTTCTTCCTATATTTCTAAGGAAAGGCTACAAAGGATTTGCTTTGAGAAAGAGTTCCAGATAAGTTTGTTTGTTTATTTAGTATTGTATGAACTTTCTTTTATATATGAAATTTGTGTTTTCTCGTATCTTTCTCATGAGTCTTAGTAGTTTCCTCTCTCTTTCCCCCTACTATGAGATATGAAGAAATGAAGAGATAATATGAATGTGCCCTAATTAAAATATAAAATAAATTGTGATGATTTTTGTCGGCGCTATTTTTGGTTGAGGAGTATTCCCGTAAGAAGTTTTCGGTCACCAGAATCAAAATCTCGTCGCCTGCTTCGGAAGGATGTTGAAGTTTTAGGAAAGTATGAAATCAAACTGACCCCATATTTTTCATAGTTTAAATGAAGGAGCACTTTACCTCAAACCCTGTATCTATCTTGAAAGATAAACACAAGACTTGAGGGTCAGGCTCAATCAAATAAACTAAGAAATATATGACATCCGTTTGGTCTGCAAAATTGTTTTGTTTGCTGATAAATTCCCTCATTTAATACGAAGAATTAAATGAGATTTATATTAAGCTGGATTCGGACAATGTTCCTATAAGGGCAAGCCCCTATAGTTAATTATATCTTAGATGATCGAAGTCACCCAAGAAAACTTTGGATAAAAATCAAGAAATATTATCTTCAAGGAGGTCAAAAGGATAGGACTTTTCAATGAAATTGGACAAAGGGTGTGAAAGGGGGAATAGTTCAAATTTGGAGCATTTTGTTGTAGAGTCCAAATGAGGAAGAACTAGGGGATGTCTCAGATTCAGGGGAGAACCTCAGTGACTTCCCAAGCTATCCTAATGTTTGGATTCAATTTTGAGGATAAATATTTAAATGTTTCATCTTGCCAATTTTATTAATTTACGGCTTACATTGGTGTGAAACGATCACACAAATAGCCTGGAAGATGTGAGGATTTAGGTCGTGACGAATACCAACCTCAGAATCGTAAGACGAGTTAGGGCTTAGATTGTACAATAAAGCTATACAAAAGCCTAAAGATGAGGTGAGGAATTATATTGCATAAGCAGACAACCTCGAAATCCTATGACTTGTTGTTTAATTCTAAGGGAGGAAATTAGTTTAGTTGGGGAAGACATATTTTATTGTTGAAGATGGTCGTGCTTCCCACCATTCTATCTTCAAGCTCCTTGTCATGATGAGTTTGTTTTCTAATGTGTCAGATCATGATGTCAAATCAGATGGCCTTATGGTTAAAGTTCTTCAAATGTTATGGGGCATGTTAAAGTTGATTAGAGTGACACTGATTAGGATCATATGGTTTTCACATTCCGGTACCACTAATTTCTATCGGATTCACTTAGTCTAAAATGAATTTATTAAACTCAACTTAATGAGTTCCATACTTTCATTTAGACCATGGGAAGTCTCATTAGCAATAGTAGGTTACCTCCTTCGATGGATTCCCAATCATCCGATAGAGACATCTTAATGTAGTTGGAATTGTTGTTTTACGTAATGTTTGTGATTAAATTTTGAGTTGTCTTATATTTTGAATGTTGTGGCGGTAAATTTTATCTCGGTTGATTTTAGTTTTGGTTTTGGTTTTCACGGTTATCCTAGTAGTTTTGGTTTTCATGTAGGGTGTCATCGTTGTTTAACATGGAAGTTTTGTAAGTATAAAAATACAGTGTGGAAAGTACAACAAAAGAATGTACTGTAAACAGTAAAAGCGTATCTGGCGAGTCTTCTCGTTCCACC
>NW_018221961.1:0-1467 GCF_001263595.1 Phalaenopsis equestris
AATGTTCTTTATGCCTGGACCGAAGGGTAAAGAATGTGATTGCTCCCATTTAGCGCATACAATATTAAATCCATCTCATTCCTTTACATTATCCAATTCATTACATAAGAATAGTAGTTTTTAATGTCTCAAAATTTTCCAAACAAATTCATCCAAAAAGGACTATCTTTAGAGTTAATATTTGCATTTAGTTATAGTTACTATCTTTACATTTTAACACTTGCATTTAGAAGTAGTTGCTAGATAAAACATCATTTTAATCGACATTCCAAACTAAGGACTAATAGTAGTAGATTAGAATTTGACTAAGGACCTTCGCTTTCCTGTGGGATCGATAAACAGGACTCCACTAGAGCCCTGTATTACTTGAGCGATACGTATACTTGCGTTTGAAATTGTTTACAAAAATCATTATAAATATATAAATCTGGGTTCATAAATTCTTGCATATTAAAGTTGCATCAAGTTTTTGGCGTCATTGCCTGGGGTTTAAATCTTCGAGTAGTGATGTCAAATTCTTGTATTTTTAAGCATATATAAAGTCGCTGTCAATATCATTCGGAGAGTTTTTGAGACAAAAGATGTTGATATGACTTATATTCATGTCATTAAAGATATGTATACTAGTATTGTTACTTGTGTTCGAACTGAAGGAGGATTGACCAAATATTTTCCTATTTCTGCTATATTACATTAGGGATCAAATTTAAGTCCACACCTTTTTGCTTTAGTTATGGATGGTCTTACTGGACATTTACAGGAGGATGTACCTTGGTGTATGTTTTTTGCTGATGATATTCTTCTTGTGGATAAGACGAGAGAAAAAGCCTAGGAAAAACTTGAATTATGGAGGTAGTCTAAAGGCCTTCATTTGAGTAGAACTAAAACTGAATACATGGAATGTAATTTTAGTAGTAGCAGCTCTAGTGACGGAAGTGTAACTTTGGGTGATCAAATTATTAAAAGGTGTGGACAATTTAGATATCTCGGGTCTATTGTTCAAAGCGATGGTGATGTAGATGGGGATGTTAATAATAGAATTCCAGTTGGTTGGTTGAAGTGGATTAATGTTTCGGGCCTTTTGTGTGATAGAAAAATTCCGCTTAGGTTGAAAGGAAAATTTTATAAGATTGTGGTGACACCTGCAATGCTTTATGACGTTGAATGTTGGCCTTTAAAATGGAAGCATATTACTAAGTTAAGTGTTGTCGAGATGAGAATGATTAGGTGGATGAGTGGCTTTACACTTAAAGACAAAATGTGAAATGATTATATTCGTTAGGGCTGTAAACCTGCCGAGCTTGAGTGAGCTTAGGCTTGGCTCGTGTTCGGCTCGTTCGAAACTCGAAACTGCTCGTGTTCAAAATTGGCTCGTTAAAATTAAATTAAAGAAATAGATGTGAAGTGTTGGATTCGAACCTGGACCAAATGCATACAAAAGAAAACACTAACCACATTACCACACAA
>NW_018221962.1:0-939 GCF_001263595.1 Phalaenopsis equestris
TGGATCCATAATAAAATTGGAACGCATTCGTACCATAGAGAAACTGTGCAATTTTTGCCTTGGACGCTGACAGCGCCATCAACGCCGCCGACGGTGGGTTGTCTCGAGAGTTCAGGCAAAAGTAACACAGAGGCGCGCTGACAGCGCCATCGGCCCCGCCGACGGCGAGACCGGTGAGATGACTGTTTCTTGTGTTTGAGTGGTTGTTTTTGACAGTTTTTTGGGCGGGAGTTACCTTTTAAACTCCCAAATTCAATTGCTACTCATATTTTCCCCCAAAAACGAAGTGAAACTCCACCAATTTCATTCCTATGGCATCCAATTCCCCTGATAATCCCAGAATGCGAGTTTTTAATTAGCAAAAGTTTATTAGTGCGGAAGCGCAGCGAATCTTCAACAAACTACTAACAAAGAAAAGATTGATCAATGAACGAGGATTCGTGAATCGAGGACTGAACAATCCTACGACACCAATTGAAGAGATGATTATGCGGCGAAGATGGTAAGTGTTGTGCTACACTACCGCCGCTGTAGTTGTCCCTGTAGTGAAAGAATTTTATGCAAATTTGCATGGAATCAACTAGGGAGTTGTTTATGTGCGAGGTAGGTGGATCACTTTTACTCCTGCACAAATCAACAAATTATACATGATAGAGAACATTCCTGTCTGCCACTATTCAAATTTTGTCCCAATAAGGAACTAGATGAATGAAATTTATCAGTACTTAATGGATGAAACTGACGATTGGGAAATGAGAGAGAACGAGTATGTTAGTTTTTCTTCAACACTTCTGAATCCAGTCTCTAAACACTGGCACTCCTTCATTTCTGTGAAACTATTACTGACAATGAAAGTTGATAAAGTTTCTAAGGAAAGTGCTATTTTGACTACTGTATCCAAAGAGGACAGCCGATCGATATTGGATCAATAATTGTGAA
>NW_018221963.1:0-326 GCF_001263595.1 Phalaenopsis equestris
ATCCTCAAATTCTCTTCTAAATATCAATTCAATAAGTTTAAATTGCTCATAATTCATTTTCTTAGGATTATCTCATAGTCACTAGGTAAAATCTCTAGGGGGTAACTGTTAATTGCATTAATAATCTGCCCCAACATCATAATCTCATTCATTTTGTTTTTATACCACGGAATATGCCATTCAGTGACTTTGAATAACTCCTTCATAAGAGATCTTTTACTGATTTCATCATTCAATTCAGGTTCATCTTGTGATTGAGTCAAAAATGAAGATATAGAGGCTGGTGGGGTATATGGATTCACTAAATAGGTAGGCTGTAAAATTAC
>NW_018221964.1:0-774 GCF_001263595.1 Phalaenopsis equestris
CTATTATATCCATTGAGATTGTCAATTCCAATATATTGATCAATGCTTCATATTCTGCTTCATTGTTTGTGGACGACTCTGTCAAGTGATACGAGAATCTCAACATACCCTTATCTGGTGTGATGAAAATCAGACCAATTCCTACTTTTCCTAGTATAATTATTGTTGATCCTTTGTCTTTTATGGTTGATGAAGCTCCATCGAAGTATATTTCCCAATGTCTGACATTGGACGATTCTATTCGCAGTATATGTTCATCTAGTAGCTCACTTTTGAGAGGGAACCCACTTGAAAGTGAGTGCACTGCAAGAAAATCTACTAAAATTTGTCCCTCTATAGCACGTTCCTTTTATAGCACGGAGGGGAACAAAAGTTATATTAAATTGTAATAAAATCATTGATCATCTTGCTAAACGTCTGAAAAGTCTTGTTCAGGTCATCAAATATTGTCATGGATTAACTTTCAAAATAAGGGTAATTTTATGAGAAACCATGTAATGCCTAAGCTTTTGGGCGGCGAAAGTCAAAGCTAGACAATATTTCTCAATAGGTAGATACTTTACCTCAATCGGTATTAGACGGCGACTGTGTTTTCTTTACCCTTGTCATTGACCTGAGCTAGCAGGGCTCCGAGAGAGTCGTCTAAGACCGCGGTATAATATATCAACAGTTTTTCAGGGATATGGGCTGCCAAAACCAGAGGTTTCATTAAGTCTTGCTTAACCTTCTCAAAGACCCACTGGCATTTCTCTTCCTAAACGAATTTGGCATCCT
>NW_018221965.1:0-596 GCF_001263595.1 Phalaenopsis equestris
TCAAACACCGTAGCCACATTTGGTCCAATGATCTTCTATAGAGAACATTTCTCATCAGAGCATAAGGCATAGCCCTTCTTGTGATGTGGTACACCTCAGACTTCTCTTCTGGTAGTTTTCCAGTTTGCAAATATTCTATTAATGGCTTGCGCCAATCTTTGTTGATGTCTGCAACTGTATTTATTATTTCTTCTTTTCCAAGCTTCTGTAGAGTTTCGAAGTCGATCCGAGACAAGACTCGTTTTCCTTGCACTTTGACTTCAATGGAATCCTCCAAAGGACACGTCATTTCCTTAGCAAGTTTTGCTAAAGCATCGACATGGGCATTATCTCCCTTAGAAATCCGGTAGAAAGTTACATCAGGGATCTGTTCCAGGAGCTTCATCGTGTACTGATGGTATTCTGCTAATCTTGGTTTCAAAATTCTATATTGTCCGGTGACTTGCTGGATGACGAGTTGGGAGTCTCCATAGATGTCAATGTTTGTTATATCCATTAAGATTACCATTTCCAACACAGTGATTAAAGCATTATATTCTGCTTCATTGTTGGTGCACGGCGCTATCAAGTGGTATGAGAACCTCATCATACCCTTA
>NW_018221966.1:0-1814 GCF_001263595.1 Phalaenopsis equestris
TAGAAGTGTTAATTTTATTTACACATGCAGGCGAAGCTCAAATGCTCTTAGCCAGTGATAAAGGCATTATCAGGTAGAATATTCTTGGTTTCATTATTCAAGTTCCTCAATTGCTGAAGATTGTTATTTATCTTATATGACTTCTAAATTCTTGACACGAAAAATGTGTGGCTTCCCCATCTGAACAAGCAGTTTTGATTTGTTGATCTTGTGACGGTCTCTCGCTTCTGTTTGTGTGGTTGATAATGCAGGCATCCAAAGAAGTTAACCTGAAAAATAAAGGTTTATGCTGTGGAAAAGAATCCAAATGTTTTGTTTAGTTGATGTTGTTGTGTTTAAACAATAAACCAGGGGGACTATAAGCTTGGCTTTTTAGGATCAATCAACCACCAAAATTCTTGCAAAATTTTGCTTCTATGATTTTTTATGTTAAGAACCATGCAGGAGAATCCATGTCTTCTTTTTCCAAGTGCGTTGCCAAGAGGGACAAACTTATCTTTAAAATGAATCACATGTCTTCTTTTTCCAAGTGCATTGCCAAGAGGGTCTGAAATTCCCTGTTGTTTCTAAAAGAAATCTCAAATGGCTTTGGAATTCCTGGTTGAAACCATCTATTTCTTTCTTTTCTTATACGATTATGCGCTCATTTATCCCATGTTATATTGAAGCTTTTAAAGTGACATGCGCAAATGGAAAAAATCAATGTGATGATCAACATAATAGTTAATCATGAAAAATAACTCGTCTCTTTTCATTTCATTACAAAAAAAAAAAGAATGATCTAATTCATCGTTTAAGATGAAGCTTTTAAAGAATAAATTCAATTAAATTATGATCAAGTTTCATTTGGAATTTTGAGAATCAATTTAATAGAAAAATAAATCTTATTTTAGTAGACACTAGTCAAGGACTATCTCAACTCTTTGTTTACACATGGAAAATGGCTTACCTGGGTTCTTCTGTGATTGAAGTTATGTTAAGCTAATTTCTGATGATTGGGCCATGGCAGCTTCTTGATTTTGCAACTGGGAAGCCATTTGCTTGATTTTTTTGAATCAAATAAAGGTTTTTACTTAACCTTTATTTTTGGTGCTAGATGTGTAAATACATTGGAATTGATGTTATTCAGCTTGATGGGAAAATTTCAGCTTCAAGAGAAACATCTCTTAAAGAAAAATGGAAGTGATCGCGAATTGATAACATTATTGGAGGACAGTTTATGAGGAGACATCTATCGCCTTCACGTTAAAGACAATATCTTTAACGTATTTACATCCATGTGTAAGTAGCAACAAATTAGTTATCTTTTTAATTGATGTTAGTTGTAGATGATGGTCCTCAGATCTCACTATAAATGAGAAAATTTGAAATTAATATTTTTGTGTCACTTATTGAAAACTTTGACATATTTGTGTTTTGCTAGTTTAAAAATATCACAATAAATTCTTCAATATCAATTTCTGGAATGATGTTGGAGGCGTGATTTTGAAAGAAACAAATGGCGTGGAACAAGATGTAGGCATTGAAGCCATAACATTTTTTTAAACCAATTTTAAGATTTTTCAAAAAAAATATAATATAATCATGTAGAAATTTCTTGTAAGCATTTTGGGGGCTTACTAAAGTTCCAAAAAAATGATTGTTATACTCTTTTTTTAAACAGTTTTACCAAACAGGGGCAGTATAGTCTTTTTTTCATAAACAGCTGCCCGACAACTGGTTTCACACAGCTGCACCAAACAGACAGCCAACTTCCCTGCAGCTGCTTCCCCACAACTGCTTCCTGGGGCAGCGCAGCCGCAGCCGAAAAGCTG
>NW_018221966.1:1829-3006 GCF_001263595.1 Phalaenopsis equestris
CGGTTTCCCCACACCTGCTCCCTGGGGCAACCCAGCTGCAGCTGAAAAGCTGAGAAGCTGCAGCTGCGCCAAACAGAGCCTGAGTCTTCCTCCTGAATCTCTCCTCTGTGTTCGGTGTTGCTTGCTCCATCCTACAGGAAAGGATTTGACTGCAGGGAAACAACCTTCTATATGATCTAATATGTGTTAAATGTCTTATTTACCCTTTGTTAGTTTTACAAGTATGCCACTGAGTTGGCTATTGAAATAGACTTGTATTGTTTCGTATTCGTAATAAAGAAAAGATAAATAAAATGAAGTTTTGGCTTATCTGCTGAGCCCGGTTCTTCTTTCTCTATTTCCTCTTCTGTTATCTTTCTTCTATCTGTTCATGATATTAGGGCCTTGTGCTTCACGACATCATGAATTCCAACACCTCCAGCTCCACTTAGGTCAGCAATCTCAGATGGCTTACAACAAATTCAATGAAATCTACATGGCTTACATGTTTATCCTCTGACAATTATAGTGTGGAAAGCACAAATAAAATGGTTTGCAGCAAATGGTTTTGATACTTTTCTTGATAATCAACACCTCATCCGCCAAGGCACATTTCTGATGCACATAACCAATTACTAGAAAATTAAGATTATATAATGTGACAAATGGTGGACATAAAACTAGTTTCAACAATACTTTCTAGAATTTTCCCATCAAATTTTCCATGCATTCTGCACCTTAACATCATTGTCGAGATCTGTCTGACTTTGGAATGAAGATTTCAGGCATCCAAAGGATCTCAAGTCATTCAATTAAAGAACGAACTCCATGATATAACTATGGGATTAAGCAACATAACACAATACCTCACCACAGTCAAAAATCCTGTAGAGCTTTCAAGATAGAGCTTAAAGTTGAGGCACTGTAAAGCAGCACCAAGGTGTTAATTCATTATGAAAAATACTCTAAAGATAGGGAGTAGTGCTAAGGTGCTACAAAGGCAACACAAAGGTTCTATTACCTAATTAAAAATAAGGATATCTTGAGCATGAAGCTATCTAATTTTGTAGGCAGAAAGTCTCTGACTAAGGTGAGATTTACATCGTTAAGCGTAAGACCACGGAAAAAATCTCACACATAAGATATTCAATGGTTGAGTTTTATCCCTAAATCATCTATTGAACCAAAAATGATGTCA
>NW_018221967.1:0-3067 GCF_001263595.1 Phalaenopsis equestris
AGACTAGACCTCACTAAAAATGAGGTCAACAAGCCCCGTGATACTGCAGTGCCACCAATAGTATAAATATAACCCGTAGTACTTCTTCTGGTATCAATGTCTCCAGGTAGATCAACATCAACATAGCTTTGTACCTCTGAATTCTTTTCTGAGAAACACAAGCAAGTTTCTAAAGAGTCTCTTAGGTATCTCAAGATCCACTTCACAGCTTCTCAATGTTTCTTTCCATGATTACTCATGTATCTGCTAACAACTCCCACTGCACGGGCAATATCAGGTCTGATGCAAACCATAATATACATAAGTGAACCAATAGCTGAAGCATAAGGAACCTTACTCATGTGATCTCGTTCCTCCCCTGACTTGGGTGACAGATTCTTGCTGAGTTTGAAGTGACTTCCCAAGGGTGTGCCAACTGGTTTGGTCTTATCCATGTTGATCCTGCTAAGTATCTTTTTCACATACTCAGCCTGAGAGAGTCTCAATGTGCCTCTGACTCTATCTCTGACAATTGTCATACTAAGGATTTGCTTTGCCGCTCTCAAATCCTTCATTGCAAGGTGCCCTGACTTCTGCTCCTTCAGATTGTTGATCTCCTCAATACTAGCATTTGCAATAAGCATACTATCCACATACAGCAGTAGGATGATATAGGAATTGTCAAAATACCTGCGTCAAAATACCTGACATAGCAACAGTGATCTCTCTGATATCTGTTGTACCATGCACTGTGCATGGAATTATCAAATTTCTTGTACCACTGTCTAGGAGCTTGTTTCATGTCATACAAACTCTTCTTCAATCTGCAAACTGACTATTCCTTTCCCTGTACCACGAACTCTTCAGGTTGGTGCATGTAGATGTCTTCTATAAGATCCCCATGAGGAAAGACGGTCTTTATATCTAACTGCTCAAGGAAGAGATCTTCAGTAACCACCATAGACAGTACTATTCTGATGGTTGTAAGCTTCACCACGGGAGAGAAAATCTCGGAATAATCAATACCATGATTCTACTGAAAACCTTTTACAATAAGCCTAGCCTTGTACCTCTTATTGTCATCGTGCTCAGTCTTCACCCGGTACACCCACCTGTTTTGTAATGCCTTCTTCCCAGATGGAAGTTCTGCCAACTCCTATGTCTGATTTTCTAGCAGAGAATTCATCTCCTCCTTCATGGCATGCTCCCACTCTTGCAAGGTTTTTTCTTAACTCTAAGGTTCTCCACCATTTGTCAACAGAATGTAGTTCAAAGTTGGAGAATAGCGCTGTGGAGAACGTCTAGCCTTTTCTGACCTGCGAATTGCCACTGTAGGGGTAGACTGCTCTGAAATTGAGTGTGGAACAATAGGAGTGGATGCATTGGATTCACTCTCCTAGTCACCTGCATCTCTGTCCTACACTGTGACCTCTGGTAAATCATCAAATCTTACCAACTCAGATTCCTGCAGTGCTGTTTTAGAAACTGTATTGCACTTGTCTTTGTACATAACCTTCTCATTGAAAATCACGTTTCTGCTTCTTATGATCTTCTGACCCTGATCATCCCAAAAACGATATCCAAATGCCTCATCTCCATAGCCAATGAAATAACACTTCATTGACTTAGCCTCAAGCTTATTCCGAGCATCAGGATTAATGAAAGTATAAGAACGACAACCAAAAGTTTTAAGGTGAGAAAATTTTATCTCTTTTCCACGCCAAACTTCTTCAGGTAATTCACAGTTTAATAGAACAGATGACCCCCTATTGATTAAATAAACTGCAGTACTGACCGCTTCTGCCCAGAAATAGGTGGTAGTCCAGCGTCCAATCTCATGCTTCTAGCCCGCTTATTAATGGTCTTGTTCATGCGCTTTGCAACGTCATTTTGCTGTGGTGTTCCTAGAATGATCTTCTCCATTCTTATTCCCTGAGCTGCACAGTACTCCTTGAACCCACCATCAATATACTCCCCACCATTATCAGACCTCAGACATTTCAGCTTTAAGCATGTCTCTGTCTCAACCATGGTCTTCTAAGTCTTGAGCACACTAAATACATCAAATTTATATTTCAAGAAATAAACCCATACATTTCTGTTATGATCATCAATGAAAATAACAAAATATAAAACAATGAATGTGACATAGTAACGATAGTCTTTAAAAGATGCCACTGGAGGTCCCCACACATTTGTGTGTACAAGATCCAGTTTTCCTGCCTTTGACGTCCTACAACTTTTCAAGAAAATGACCTTCCTCTGCTTCTCCATAATGCAACTCTCACAGTTCTGACAGCTTACTTCTGGACTGAAGTTCTTTCATACCTCTCTGACTCATGTGGCTAAGTCTACAATGCCACAACTCTGCTGTGTTCTCTGCAACAGTAGTATCAACACTATTAATTAAATTAGTAGTCATATATAACGTATCTATTTTCTTACCCCCGAGCCAGTACCAGTGCTCCTTTAGTAACCTTCCAGGTGCTTTCTAAGAACACTACTGAATGTCTACAGTCATCAAGCTGCCCAACATAAATGAGGTTCTTCTTCAGTTCAAAAATGTGTCTGACTTTTTGCAGAGTCCACTTATTCTTGTTTGGAAGTGCAATGTCAATATCTTTCATTCCTACCAAGTTTAAAGCTTCTCCATCTGCCAGATATATTTTCCCAAAGTCACCTGTAACATAATTCCGCATCAATTTTCGATAGAAAATTGTATGAAAAGAAGCCTCTGAATCCAGTATTCAGTCATCAACAGAACTATGAACTGTCAGCAGTAGTGCATATTGTGATTCTTCAGTCACGACATTTGCACTGTCATTCTCCTTCTTCTTAGGATTTCTGCAGTTTCTCTTTATGTGGTCAGTTTTGCCACAATTCCAACAGGTTACTTGTTTACCAGGCATTGACTTACTTCTGCTTTTATTCTTTGATTTTGATCTCTATTTGAGTTCTTGTCATGTGATCTCCCTCTGGAATCAACATTTAATATTGAACTCGAACATGAGATCTCACCAGAATCTTTCTTGCGCACCTTCTCAACCAAAATAAAATCACGAATATCTTCATATTTCAATTTTGATTT
>NW_018221968.1:0-3506 GCF_001263595.1 Phalaenopsis equestris
GACAACGAATCCTAGAAATTTCCCAGAGGTAACACGAAAAGCGCACTTTAATGGATGCATTTTAAGTTTATATTGTCATAATCGTTCAAACACGATCCTAAAATCATACAAATTGTCTATTTTTTGTTTACTTTTGATGACCAAATCATCCACGTAGTGTTCCACTTGATTGTGAATGAGGTCGTCAAAAATCTTTGTCATTGCACGTTGGTATGTTGCTCCTGCATCCTTTAGGCCGAACAACATCACTGTGTAACAAAAAATTCAAATCGGTGTTCTGAAGTCAAATCAGCGTTCTGAAGGCTGTAAGTGTTGCATCCTCGGGAGACATCTTAATCTAATTGTATCCTGACGATCCATCCATAAAGGAGAAAATCTAGTGAAATTTCGTGTGTTAAAGTGACATCCACCATCATTTCTTGTATCAGTAGTGGAAACTCATCTTTTGGACATGCTTTGTGAAGTCGACACACACACGGCTTTGTCCATTTTTCTTCTTAACTAGTACAATGTTAGCTAACCATGTGGGGTATTGCTCTTCTCTTATAAAGTTAGTGTCCATTAACTTCTTCACCTCGGCAATGACTTGATACTCTATTTCGAGGCACTTTCTTCTGGGAGCTTGTTTTACTGGGGTCATATACTTATCCACCCTGAGTTTATGAACTGCAACTTCTGCTGACAGTCCTGACATTTCATCATAACTCCATGCCAAGCAATCTTTGAATTCTGTTAATAGTTTAATCAACTCAATAGATTTTTCATCGTTGAGTAGAGAACTTATAAATGTAGGTCGGGGCTGCTCTTCCATCCCAAGGTTAATTTCCTTTAATCCATCGACAGTTGACTTGATTCTTCCTCAAATTCTGACGAGGCAACTTCTATTCGCTGATCAGTAGATTCATCCTCTATGTTGAGGCAATCCTCTTTCGATTTATTAGTGACAACCATGCAAAATTTTGAATCATCGGCTGGTCCGAATGTACCAAATCTGTGACCCTCTTTCGAGTTGGGAGTTTGACTTTTAACATCCCATAGTTTTTTTAAAAGTTGTAATTTATCTCTTAGCATTAGTTTCAGCAAAAGTTCCTGTTGAATTAAATTTTGTACATAAGGCAAAAAGTAACCAAAAGGTAATTCCATTAGTTCATTAGGATTCTTATCCAAATTTACATGATTTTCAAGGTTAGTAGAAGTAGAAGCATGATAAAATTTGATCGGCTTTGAACCAGCGCTACGGACCTTCTTAACCTCTAAACTCTTGACTTGTTGAGGGAGAATCAGAGTAAGGGTCATGGTATCTGATCATACATAGTCTCATATTCACTTTTCTCCTTGTCTTTAAAGGATATCTCGTACTATGATTTCTTCTGTTTTATCATCATTATTTCATCTTCAGAACTTTCTTCGTCATCAATGTTGATTATCGGCCTAGTCCGTTTAACAACTAAATTAGTTTTTCCTTGTCCATGTCCCCAGCCTTGACCTCGGGTGAGCGAATTAAAAGAACCCCCACCAACTCGTTGTAAAAGGGTGGTGGAAGATGAATGAAATGGAGTTGAATGGCCTTGCCATTGTTATTCTTCTGAATCTTCATTTTTATTTGTTACAATTTCATGAGAGAAGACGGTTTTCTTTGGAGGCATGTTCAAGGCGGCATCTTCATGAATGCCAACTTCATGAACTTAAAATGGCAATAAATCTCCCTTGATGCAATTTTATTGTCCTTCTTTGTAGCACTTAATGCACAAATGTAGAGATGATGGAACCATGTTGTGTTCGTGAATCCACGATCGACCAAGTAGAGCATTGAAAAAGGTCTCGGCGTTGATGATATGGAACTTAGCGGTTGTTACTACTTCTCCAACCATCATAAGAAATTTAATTGATCCAAGGGCTCTCTCTCCCTTTTGGTTGAATCCTCTTAATATCATTTTATCGGCCGTAAGCTCTTGAGCTTCAATGTCCAAATAGGCCAGTGTCCGTAGACTCATCAAGTTTAAGGTTGCTCCCGGATCTACTAAAACCCTCAACAACATAAATCTGTCAATGTTAACGGAGATGTAAAGTGGTCGGTTGTGGTCGACGGTACCAAGTAGCAAATCTTTATCTGTGAAGGTTATCTCAGGTTGTTCTTTCAACGAACAAACTTCATCTGAGGATATTCTGGCCAATTGGGCCAAGCAAATCTTTGAGTCGAGCAAGGTTGTAACCAAAGACTGCCTCTTCTTCTTTGACAGGATCAAAGGGTCGTAGATGCTTAATCGGACCGGCAACTTCCTAAGATGAGCTAGTCGTAATGATCCTCCAATTTTCTCTTGGTTGTTTGGTTCTTCCACTGGTGGGGGTGGAGGTAGCTCTTCTCGAGTTAATATCTATTTTCCTTTATCTGTTGGAGTTGTCTTTGGGGGTAACACTCTCTCGCTCCTTAAGTTTACATCTGTAATTTCTTCTTCTTTTGACATCATTGTTGAATCTTCTAGTGTTTCCTCTTTATTGGTAAGATCTAAGTTGATGGCAAGCGTTCCACCATGGTGCTCGAGACTTGGTTCCTCACTCCCGGTGCTGTCGTAAGCGGTATCATCAATGTCTTCTTCTGTTTTGACAATGAGTTCATCAGACTCAATTATGATTTGAGGATCATTTTGGGAATCAAAATCGATGCCGAATTGGTTAAAATCAGTTACGTTATCACAAAAATAGTTAAAACGTAGACGAAATTACAATCATTATATTCATAAGACCTCAGGGGGGAAAAAAGATAATCATACAAAGTTAGGGGTTTGAGGACTTTCTTCCCCGAATCTGAAACAACTAATCTAGTAGAGGCAACTAATAGTAAAGGCAACCCCTATGCTACCCTCCGTGCTATCAATATTTGCAGTGGTGTTCTTCTTTTTCTTTATCTTTGACGATGACAAATCTCCTGGCAAAATCTTCTTCTCAGGTTTGGCAGGCTGAAGACTCTGAACGGAGGCTTCTTTTGATGTGTTCTGGATTTGATTCAATATTTTCTTGGATTATTTGCTCCAAACTTCATTTCCTCCATCTTTTCTGGTTTATGTAGAAGATTATTTTGATGAATCTTGTATTTGGTTTAGGACCCTCTTGAGCTTGTTCCAAGTCATACTCCATCCATCTTCTCCAGTATATGGATCAATCAGAGATATTAGCTCAATCGAAACAATTAAATTGGCTAGATTGAAAAGTAATTTAAGAACAAAGTTGAAAAACCATCACAATTTATTTTATATTTTAACGTTGGCACATCCAAATAATCTCTTCATTTCACTATATCTTAGAGTTGGGAAAACGATAAAGGAAACTACTCAGACTTCATGAGAAAGATACAACAAAACATAATTTTCATATATAATAGAAAGTTCATACAACAATAATAAACAAACAACACTTATCAGAAACTCTTTCTCAAAATAAATCCCTTGTAGCCTCTCTTATGAAATGTAGGAAGAAGAAATCTCTCACTTCTCTCCCTCTCCAACACT
>NW_018221968.1:5087-7294 GCF_001263595.1 Phalaenopsis equestris
TACTTACTCAAGAACTTTTTATGAAACAGAAACTTCTTTGACTAGATTTGTGGAGCGGAATAGAAACATTAAATATTATCATGCTTGCATCAATTACAGGAGGAGATGCAATGCTATTTTTAAAATTTAGAATTCTAATAAAGAGTGGCTTCATGATACTTCTGAAATTGCAGTACATGCAGTAAACTATTTTGAGGCCCTCCTTATAAATCCCAATTCTCCTAGAACACCAATTTTGAATAATCTTTTCTGTTAAGAGTATGCTTACACTAATCAACTTCTTCTTACTTCTATTCTAGATAAAACAAAAATCTGGCAAGCAATCAACTCCATTGACAAAAATAGTACAGCTGGTCCAAATGGCTTCACTTCAGAATTCTATATGAAGACTTGGTCCTTAACAAAGCATGATGTTGTCCCTGCTGTTCAAGACTTCCTTAGAGGTGTTGACCCTCCTACTTATTTCATTTCTTCTAGTATGGTTCTGATTCTAAATGAGTCTAGTAGATATAATTGGGAAGTTTATAGTTCTATCAGTTTGACTAATGTCTTAATCAAGGTTATTAGTAAAATTATAATTTATAGACTCCAACCTCATCTTCGTTTCTTGATCAGCGAGAATCAGTCTGCTTTTGTGAAAGGGAGGAATATTGCTAATAATGTTTTGCTAGTCCAAGAACTTTTTTTGGATTTGGAAAAAAAGAGCAGAGGGGAGAAATGCAAATTTAAAATTGGGTTTGAAGAAGGCATATGATTCAATTAGATGGGATTTCATTGCAGATGTTTGGAAGTCTAGAGGCTTTTCTAATGAATTTATCAAATTGATCATGAGATGGCTTACTAATAACATGAATTCAGTGCTTATCAATGGTCAGCCTTATGGCTTCTTCAAAGCTACCAAGGGGCATAAACGAGGGGACCCCCTCTCCCTACCTTTTTCATTCTTGCATTTGATTATTTTTCTAGGATGCTAAATTTTAATTTTGCTCAATCTCCCCATATGTAGTTCAGTCACGGGTCCACCTTATATATCTCTCATCTAGTATAGCCTTAAGATGTGATCATCTTTTTTAAAGTGACTAAATCTACTGTTAAAATTCTCTTTAAGTTTTTTCAAGACTTTCAAGGCACTTCTAGTCTTTCCATCAACAATCAGAAATGCCTTATTTTTTGCACCAGTAATGTTAAAGCCAATATTGACATTCTGTTGTTGGTTTTACAAACTTTAGAGTTAGCTCACTTCCTTTAAAGTATTTGGGGGTCCAACTTCTTAAAGGCAGAACAAAACAAATTAAATATGAGGGCAATTTAACCAAAATACAGAATCAACTCAATTGTTGGACTTCTTCCTTTCTTTCCAATGTGGGAAAAATCACTTTACTCAAAAGCATTCTAACTTCCTTTCCATCGCTGATGCAAATGATTGTAATAAAAAAGAGTACCCAAAGTATATTAGAAAGGAGTTTCAATATGTTCTTATGAGCTGGACAAAGGAAGCAAATGCATTGAATTAGCTCGCAAAAGGTCTGCAATCTGTTTTAGCTGATGGTTTGGGCTTCCAAGGTCTAAATCACTTTTTCCAGGTTAATCTATGCAAATTGTGTATCCAATTTAGAGAGCAGGACTCTTTGTGGGATAAATTTCTGATGGAAAAATACTATTAAAAATCTCACCCTTCTCCAGTTACTAGGGAGTTAGGAGACTCCAAACTTTTGGTGAATTTACAAAAGGTTAGAGCTCTTGTTGAGGATCTCTTTATATGGGAGCTAGGCACAAAACAAGTAAATTTATGGTTGGGCAATTAGTCCATGGAAGGTAAACTCACTCATAAGCTTCCAGTGCATGCTAATCTCAATTCTAAAGTTGTTGATTTCTGGTGTGAAAATGAATGGAATGGCCCTTTACTTTATGTTGCCTTTCCCCTAGCATTACTCAAGAGATTATGAAGACTCCCTTTGATATTACTACTAAAGATAAAATCATTGTGAAGAAGCCTTTTTCTCAATCAATTTCTTCCTTTCTTTTCAATTCTTTGTAGAGATGAAACAATTTGAATTGGCAAAATTCTCTTTAGAACAAACTCCTCACCCCCTCCATGCCCTATTTTCTTTGGAGGCTGCTTTTAAAATGTCTCCCAACTAATGACATCCTTAAACTTAAGGGGTTGAGGGACCCTCTTGGTGCATTTTCTCCAAGGTGGAGGAGTT
>NW_018221969.1:0-904 GCF_001263595.1 Phalaenopsis equestris
CCAAACTGCGGAATGTTGCCCTCGCACCCCCAACCTACATATTGAAACTCCCCCGATTGGACAGATTTTTCCGCTCCACTTCGCTCGTGGGCTCCGCTCAGCTCCAACATCTGTCCCATTTATGATATATGAGTCATAGCTAACAGAAGGACTGCCTTTTCTTTCTACTCTTCAACCTCTCCAAATTCACAGTGAGATGACTGGGCTTAACTGGAGAAGCTTCTCACTACATATCCTCATCCTGTCTTGATTAAGGTCCACCAGTGCTCTACTTCAAGCCTCATTTTTCATGGTGAGGCGACTTCCATATCAAACTCCTCTCATACAAAACTCGCCGTAGCAACTCCGCGAGTGTTCGCATCAGCATCTTTTTTTTATCTACTTTCTCCTTCTTAATGCGAGTTGCAGTGGGTAAATGTTCCACTCGCATATATTTTTCCTTGCATGCGGGTACTAGTTAAATAGAGGTAGTGACTCGGGAAATGTAAGCTAGTTTCAAATCACTATTTTGATTTCCCTCATGGAGCCTCCCCATCTTTTTGGGAATTTTTTGAGAGGAATCTTGTCCTACTTATCCTCTTCCTCTTGATCTGTAGTTAACTCACTTACGTTTTCCTCTTCTTCATCTTCTTTCATTGTTATCAACAACGGGCTTGGGGGATTTGGAGCATTAACATCTCTCGTGAAATAGGGTGTGTATTAGTTTTTCACCATTTTGCTTAGTCAGCAAGAGGTTGCAATGCTTTCTCTAAAAGTAAAAGCACAATAATTAGAGTAACATTCAAAGACTTATTCTAGATGTAACGGTAAGAAAGCTTAAGAAACACCTCCAAACTTTAGGAGTAACATTCAAAGACTTATTCTAGATGTATTGGTGATATAGAGAATTTAGCATCAAGAAAGT
>NW_018221970.1:0-1069 GCF_001263595.1 Phalaenopsis equestris
TATTAGTCGCAATGTTTGGAAAATTTTCCAAATGATGCCAAAAACCTTTTTTTACTCACATTGACATTACTCTTACAGATTTGGTAATAAATGCTCCCATAAGCTGACATTTTTCTTCCTGATTTGGTAATAAATGCTCCCATATGATGACATTTTTTTATAAGCTTTAATCTGCTTTGATAATCCGGGATAAGTATAAGATGGAACGCCAAACGACGGGATTTGGTTCAAATGACGGGATTTGGTAATATACGCTTTCATTTGCTTTGATAATTCAGTGATAAGTATAAGATAGAACGCCAAACGACGGGATTTGGTCCAAACGACAGGACTTGGTAATATAAGCTTTCACTTGCTTTGATAATCCTGTGATAAGTATAAGATAGATTACTAATTTGGTCCAAACAACGGGATTTTGAGCCGCAGGAAGCCGAAGCAGGATCGCTGGGCTAAGAAGCAGAGGCGCTAACTGGGGGAGCTGAATGATCATTTTAATTATTTTAATAATGAGTATGAGTGTTTAACAATTCAAACTCTTTTTCAGCCTATAAATAGAGGCTGTAAGGAGAGGGTAAATGTGATGTCCTCAATTGATTCAGGATTTCCGAGAAGAAGAAAATTGTTTTGCGCAGCGGTTAGAAGTTGCGGCAAAGCGTTGCGGTGCAGAATTGCGGCGAAGAGTCGGTAGTGTTGCGGTGAAGAATTGCGACGAAGAGTTGCTGTAAAGAATTGCGGTAAAGTGTTTGGGCGATGCAATTTGTTACAGCGATGCGTGGCGACGAAGCGTTGCAGCGGTGTTGCGGCAAAGTGCCGTGGCGTCGAGTTGTAGCGGTGCGTCGCGGCGACGCGTTGCAGCGTCCTGTTGCGGCGATGTGTCGCGGTGTCGAGTTGCAGTGGTGCGTCGAGGAAACGCGTTGCGGCGACGTGTTGCAGCGGTGCGTCGCGGCGACTCTTTGCAACGCCGTGTTGCGGCGATGTGTCGCGACGACGAGTTACAGCGGTGTGTCGCGGCAAAGCGTCGGGGCGACACGATGTGTTGTGGCAGGGGATCGCGGGAATACGGTGCGGG
>NW_018221970.1:1322-2549 GCF_001263595.1 Phalaenopsis equestris
GTGTGGAAGGGGTTAGGTGTAGCCCACCAAGGACTGTTAACCTATCTAGAGTTGTTTATCAGAGTAAAAACTCGACGATGTTAACCCATATGAAAGAGGTCAGATCAATTTCCCCTGAGTTTGATCGTGTTTTGACTAAGATACATCCGAAGTTGTGTATTTCTCGGGTCGAGAGTATGAAGTGACTCGTGGATGAGCCATTATACTATCTAAAGATATCCTTTATGTATAGGAAAATAAGTGAATAATATTTAAGATACATTGATTGTACATGTGTTGCGATGTAATAACATATGTGGACTGCACGACTGGGTGTTACTGGCAGTACTTGCGAAGATTTTATGCATTCCAAGTCCGAGGCAATATTTTCCCATCTGAACTCTTGAGCTTGAAGATTCTAGACTTGATCATGACAACCACGATATATGGGCCTTCTCAGAGGTGATAGTTTGTTGCGTTGGGGAAAATGACCGGCAGCTTCAATACCACAGAAGACCAGGTCATCGAGATAGGTTGAAGCTTGACTCTCCGGTTGAAGTGGCGAGCAACTGTTTGGCGGTAGGAAGCAGCTCTAAGATGGGCCACATCGCGTGTTTCTGGGAGGAGATCCAAATGTTGTCAGAGCATTTCCTCGTTGCTATTTGAGTAGAAAGTCTTAACTCGCGGGTTTGGAACTCCGATATCAACCGGGATAACAGCCTCAGTGCCGAAACACAAGTTATATGGAGTTTCCCCGGTTGGAGTACGCGCTGTTGTGCGATAGACCCAAAAAATGTTGTGTAGCTCTTCTACCCATTGCCCCTGAGCCTTCTCAAGACGAGTCTTCAAGCCCTTGAGCACCGTCCGATTTGTCACTTCTGTCTGCCTATTTTTTTGGGGATGCGCCATGGCAGTGTGCACCAATTGAATGTGAAAATCCTTGCAGAATGATGTGATCCATTGAATTGAGTCCCATTATCAATTTTAATCTTCACGGGGAGCCCAAAGCGGCAGATGATATTTTTCCATACAAATTGTTTGGCATTTGCTTCTGTGATCTTGGTAAGCGGCTCTGCTTCTACCCATTTGGTGAAGTAGTCGACAACTAAAATGATGAATTTTCGTTGTCTAGTAGCTATCAGGAATCACCCATGATATCTACAACTCATTAGGCGAAAGACAAAGGACTTAAAAAAGAAATGAGTTCCACTGGCAGTGCATATGTAACATTGAAGTGTAGTTGACAAT
>NW_018221971.1:0-1770 GCF_001263595.1 Phalaenopsis equestris
AAAAACTGAGAAATGATATTACATTTTTTAATCAGTTTGAATAGGAATCTATTTATGAAGCATGAGAAAGATTTAATGAACTTTTAAGAAAGTGTCCACACCATGCTATACCAGATTGGTTAATAATTCAAACCTTTTATAATGGATTAATTAGTTATCTTAGATCCATTATCGATGTCGCTGCTGGTGGTTCATTGATGTCAAAACCATTTCGTGACGCTTATGTTTTAATTGAAGAGATGGCTACCAATAATTTTCAATGGCCTTCTGAGAGGGTGAATCCAAAGAAAGTAGCCAATATTCATGAAACTGATGCATTTACTATGTTAGCAAATCAAGTTATTGCAATTTCAAGGAAGTTAGACCAATTTGGAATGAATTTTTCTCAACAAATTTCCATGATTAAAGAGGATTCATTAGGCTAAATGGTAGATTCTCAAGCATCATTAGAAACTTTGAATGTCAAATA
Source organism: Phalaenopsis equestris (assembly GCF_001263595.1). Lineage (NCBI taxonomy): Eukaryota > Viridiplantae > Streptophyta > Magnoliopsida > Asparagales > Orchidaceae > Phalaenopsis > Phalaenopsis equestris. Next base: position 470 of record NW_018221971.1, read on the forward strand.
ATAAGCAAAATAACCCATATTCCAATATAACCCAGGTTGGAAGAACCATCCCAACTTTAACTGGAATAACCATTCGGATGGTAATAATCAACAATGGGGGAAAAACTAAGTAAACCCATTGGGAAATTGGAACAACCAAGGGAATAATAATTATATATCTACTTATCCTCCAAGTTTCAACAGTAATACAAAATTTAAGAATAAGGAGTTATCTATAGAAGAAGTGGTGTTACAAATGAGTAATCAGTTACAAAGTCAAGGAGCTACAATTAGAAATATTGAGAATCAACATGGGCAAATTGCAAGTTCATTAAGTAATAGATCCCAAGAAACACTTCCTAGTAATACTGAATCAAGTCTAAAAGACCAGAATAAAGTGCAAGTTAAAGCCGTACAACTTAGAAGCAGAAGAGAGTTGAAAGGAAGGGATCAAAAAGATATTGAAGTAGAGAGAGATGAAATTGAAGAATCAAAAGAGCCCAAAAAGACCGTTTCTGAACACGCTCTGAAAGTTTCTGAAAGACCTTTTTCTTCGCTGAAAATTGATTTAGAAAAACCACCACCTCCATTTCCTTAGAGACTTTGACAACAGAAGTTGGATAAGAAATTTTCAAAAATTTTTTCAAAATTTCTAGAAATATTTAAGAAGCTTACAATCAATATTACATTGGCTGAAGCCTTAGAACAAATGTCAAGCTATATAAGGGTTATGAAGGACATTCTCAACAGAAAAAAGGAAGTTTGAAGATAATGAGACTGTTGCACTTAGTGAGGAGTGCAGTGCTATAATTCAGAAGAAACTTCTTGAAAAGCTTAAAGATCCTGGTGACTTTACAATTCCTTATGCAGTAGGAGACAGATTTTATGGGAAAGCTTTATGTGATTTAGGTGCAAGCATTAACCTTATGCCATTATCAATATTTAAATAATTGGGATTAGGAGAAATAACCCCTACTAATGTAACTCTACAATTAGCAAATTGTTTAATAACATATCCTAAAGGAGTTATATAAGATGTTCTAGTGAAAGTGGATCAATTTATCTTTCCTGTTGATTTCATTGTGCTAGACATGGAGGAAGATAAAGAGATACCTATCGGTGTCCTTTCTTAGCCACAAGAAGGGCAAGTATAGATGTAAAAAAAGGGGAATTAACAATGTGTGTCAATGATCAAACTATTACTTTTAACATTTCAAAATCAATGAAATACCCTGCAAAAGGTAAAGATGATGAATGTTATAAAATGAATGTTATAAGATATCTGAGCGAATGCCATTTCAAGACTACTTATGAAGAAAAAT
>NW_018221971.1:2908-10507 GCF_001263595.1 Phalaenopsis equestris
TAGCCATAGGAATTTCCTATTGACTATTCTTAGAAAACTAGACATGGAACCCTCACCATTAGAAATTTCAAACTCTTCTCTACTCAACTTGAAGTTCCACATATTGGTCCTAACCTCTAGCACTTAGTAGGTGAGGTCATTATAAGGGAACTCAAGATGAGTCACCCTTAGGATTTCCTGACCTTAGGGTTGACCCTGGGTGTTGTTCTAGGGCTAAGGCACTCACTTGCAATCACTTGCACTCACAATCACTCACTATCCTAAACTTAAACTTCTAGGCTTCGATCCCTTGATACATTTAGGAGACTCATGTAGGTGGTCTCCTAAACCCATTAGCCTTGGGCTAGGGTTTGGCTAAGATCACTACATAGAGGACCCAAAATGGGGTTTCCATTGGTCCACGACTTATTGACGGTTGGTACCTCAGCTCTACCAAGACACCCAACCTAGCCTTTTGCCCCTAAATTCCCCTCAATTACCTAGATACCTTTGGGACCCTAAATTTGGCCAAAATTTCCAATTCTATCCAAAATACCCAACTTGACTCAAAAGTCATTTCAAACACCTTGAAATCACCCAAACTACCCAAAATCACCAAAATTGGCCAAATTGCCAAAATACCCCTCCTTAACCCAAAATTCCAAAAATTCCAAAAAATCCCAAAAATTCACAAAACCTCCCAAATATTCCTAATTTCATTTTTCTCAGCTATCACATCACCTATTTTGGCCAATTTAACCATCTTTGATCAAAACCCCCAAATTACCCTTTAAAGGCCCATAGTGTCCCCAAATCACTCAAAATGTCCATCAATTTGATCCCAATCTCTCCAAATTTCAATCCAAAACTCCAATTCACCCTCAATGTGACAAAAATAAACCAAATCCCAGCCCAATTGGTCCATGATTTGAACCCAATTTTGATTTTGACCAAAACCCCAATTTTGAGCCCATGATTTTGTTCCACCAAATTAAACCCATGACCTACTCAACTTGCAACAATTTGTGTTTTTTGCCAAAATTTGTGTTGAAAAACTTTCATAACATCCCCATATATCAAACTTAACCTTAAATTGTCCTTGGTGAAACCTCAAATTCATTTTATTTCAACATAAGTCCAAAAGCCCTAAATTTGTCCCAAATTAGCCATGTCTCAAAATCTCTCCAAATTGATGGCCTTAGCCCCAAAATTTCCACTCTACCCCTTCATGAAAAGTATTCACAACACCTCCCTTGATTATTTGAACCATTTATTTTGGACTTGACCCAAGGCTAACAAAACCTAGACCCATGTCTAGCCCAACGTACCCAAAATTGACCAAATTCCTAAAATCCCTCAAATTGACCTACCAATTGAACTCCAAATATCTTCAACCCTTCACCAAAAATCTTCATAACAATCATCTACACAATGTTGATCAATAAATTGTGTCAATTGACATGGATAACCTAGCCCAAACCCAAACTTTGATCACTTGAACCCACATTGAACCTATTCATGAAAGATGGCCTATCCCAAATTAGCCATGTCTCAAAATCTCTCCAAATTGATGGCCTTAGCCCCAAAATTTCCACTCTACCCCTTCATGAAAAGTATTCACAACACCTCCCTTGATTATTTGAACCATTTATTTTGGACTTGACCCAAGGCTAACAAAACCTAGACCCATGTCTAGCCCAACGTACCCAAAATTGACCAAATTCCTAAAATCCCTCAAATTGACCTACCAATTGAACTCCAAATATCTTCAACCCTTCACCAAAAATCTTCATAACAATCATCTACACAATGTTGATCAATAAATTGTGTCAATTGACATGGATAACCTAGCCCAAACCCAAACTTTGATCACTTGAACCCACATTGAACCTATGCATTAAAGATGGCCTAACTACCCAAAGTCATCAAGTTAACCCTAAGACTGAGCCAAAACCCATCTAAACACCTAAACTAAGCCATGGACCAAAGTTCCCCCAAATTAAGGGATTTTTTTTCCAAAAATGCACATGCTTAAGATACCCTTACCAAAACTAAACCTCATTGAATTAAGTTGCTTTGACAGATTCCCCTAGATGGCCTAAGCACATTGCCACCTCCCCCTACCATGGCCGACCAGCCTAGTCACCAGAGAAGCTCAAAATTTCGGTCAGCCTAGTCACCGGAGATGCTCAAAACTGAGAGCCACCCCCATGGAACTTCACCCAAAATCATCAAACCTAGAGGCCAACTCAGCCAAACCAAACTGTAGAGCTCGTCTGCCCTCCACCTAAGCACCACAATGCACCCAAAAATTTGCCGTGAGAGCCACCTCATGGCCATTTTTATAAAAACTCAACTCCACGGCCATGGGAAGTGTGCTAAAGGGAGAGAGCTTCCCAAATCACTCACAGAGCTACTTTGAGACCTCCATAACCCATTCCAATTACTCCATTGCCTTAATTCCCCCTGTGTAACCCTAATTTTGAGCTAAAAAATTAGGGCAGAAATAGGACATCCCTAAAAACTCCACCAAACTTCAATTGCTTGTGCCCACACCTTCACAATAACAGAAGACAAAGCCCCATCAAATTACCCTCAGAAATAGCCTCTACAATAGCTCTAAACCAACACCCAAAATTGGTCTTGATCAAAATCATACCTAGGCTTTACACCAAGACCAGAGGCTAAATCTCTAGCCTCCTTGGATCACAACGAACGTGCTAAGACCCTCTGATTGAAGTTTCACTTCTCAGAGCTAAGGTATAAAACTTCTCTTATTCCCGAGCCTATTTGAACTATTCATTTGTTTTAAGTTGATTTCATGGCATCATAACCATATGGATATGTTCTTCTAGTCTAGACAAGCATTTTAAAAAAAATTCACTTAATTTCATTAAGAAATGAGAGAGATCGTAAGGCTAAAAGATGGACAATTTTCGGGCTAGGCTATCGGGGACGATGAAGGGGAACCGTTCGATTGTGGATGTATCAGATGGATGGTCCAGATCAAGCCGAACAGCGCTTCGGAACATAAGCCGTGGGCCGAATCAGCGCTGAGGTGGACGACGGCGTCAAATGGGAGCGCGCCGCGTGGAGCTTCAGAGCCGTCATAGGTTGAGGTGGCAACTTGCGTTTAAATAGATAAATAGGGAGTTAATTAATTCAGAAAATAACCCCTAGCTTTAAAAAACTTGCATTTAAATAGATAAATAGGGAGTTAATTAATTCAGAGAATAACCCCTAGCTTTAAAAATTCATATATTGGTGTAGAAAAATCAAAAAAATAAAATAAAAATACTCACTTACTCAATGAACAGAGGAGAACAATGTGGAAATAATTTTAAGTCCATGTGATGCATATTTTATTTTTAATTAATTAAATACTAATTTGAATCTTTTGATTCTTCACGCATATAGGAATTTCATTATAGCTTGGAATTTTAGCATGTTGTTGTCTCTGTCTTAGGGAACATTGTCTGATTTTTCCAAAGTCAAAGGAGGTCCCTAGACAGAGAATAACATTTTTCAAGTTTATGCGCATTATTTACTTAAGATAATCATGGAAATTAGCATGTTATTTAGAAAAATTCAACAAAAGTTTGTAAGGTTTATGATGACCAGAGAACCTTTGGGAAAATATGTCATAAGCCAAGTCATTCAAAATACACCTAATCTTTACAAACCCTAAATCACTAGGATCGGATCACTAATTTTGAAAAATACAATTAATTTTTAAAAATACAAACAACAAAATGACTTGATTTTTTATCTCCATTATTGCTTAGGATTTAGAGAACTCACCATAGAAATTCCAAATTATTTTGAGTTCATTTGCTAACTTAAGTTGATTTTTAAAGATAAATAACATTTTTGACACTAAAATGATTTTTAAAAATAAAAAAAAAACCTCAAAATTTATAAAACTTAGTTTTTTGAGTTCTCTATGATCAGGGGTATTTTCTAAAAATAAAATGATATTTAAAATAAAAACTTAATTTTTAACCTATTTTTAAATATTTAAATAATTAAAAATCCATAAAAAAGCGCCATGCTGGGGTTCTTAACAACACTCCGGTGGGCCTAACCCCGTGTGCAACGGAAGGAGACCTCCCTCAGTGAGTAGTAGAGCGACGGGCCGAAGCCCACGTCCTACTACGATTACCTCAAGGGTGAGGGAAGTGAAGGATTTCTCTCACGGCCAACTCAGATGTCTTAAATATTTTGGTAAGGAGTTCTCTCTCAGAAATGGGCTCTTTTTTAAGGACAGTTGGTCTGAAATGACCCCACAATTTTTTTAGATAACAGGCTTGTGGTAGCCTTATTAATAAGGACAGTTGGTCTGAGATGGCCTGCACCACCACGAGAAGGATGAGCTTTCCTGGCAATCATCATAGGGAAATAGTCTTGACAACCAGAAAACATAGAAAAGGAGTTCCGATCCGTGGGAGTCGAAGACTCTTCGTGAATTGGTACTGAGACAGTAGGAGTAACAACCTGCTGTTGGGCCTTAAGTAACCTATTCTGGTTTCTCTGAGCCTTTCTATCCAACTTAAGAGCGGGATCAACTACCGAGGGAACCGGGACCACAGGGTCCAAGACCGCAGTAGGGGACACTTCATGGATTGTAACGAAAACAGTAGGAGTAACAACTTACTACTGGGCCTTAAGAAACTATTTTTGGTTTCTCCAAGACTTTCTGCCCAACTTGGGCGTAGGATCAACGCCAGAGGGAACTGGTACCACAAGGTCCGAGAACACAGTAGGGGAGACAACAGCAACAGTGCTGCCAGAAGATTGACCTGTCGAAGGCAAGGAAATCTGTGAAAACATGGAGGGATGAACCGATAGCCTGGAGAGGAATGAAGGGAACTGTGACACATTAGCATCGGGCGCAGGCCTCTTTTTTGAGAAATGGGCGGGTTCGATGTGAGCTACCTCAATAAGAGCAACTTTATGTGCTCGACTCCCCTCTTTAGGTGGAGGGCACAGAGCAACAACCTCTTAAGGCGTAGGATTACCCAAGGTAATCTGGACAAGGTGCTCAAACGAATCAAAGGTTATAATACCCTCGGGAGCACAAAAAATACTAGGGGGAAAGGAGACAGAGTTTTCCCGAGTAGTCATGTATGCCAAGCAAAAAGAAACATGATCAACATAAAGAAAAGGTTTAGAAAATTTAATAAATAATAAACATAATAATACAACAGCACAGACAAGTGCGAATATGCAGTGACTCAATGTTCTGAGGGTGGGAAGGTGGGACATAATACATCAAGTTGCTACCCCTAGCAATTGACGTCTAGACTGAAACCAACGTTTGATTACAAGCTCAACTAATGGCTCGAGGAAAGAATCCAGGTCACAATAATATGATTGAAACTCCCACACATGATAAGAGAGACTACAACCCCAGAACAAAAGTGAAACTCCTAGAATGGAGAGAGAGACTAATCCCCAACAAAGACGCCATATTACTTTTCTCGATTCTTTTTAGATCTCAGAGTTGCCTGCTTGTCTTTTTGTATGTCGCCATATAATTTAGCTATTTGAGTAAGTCTCTCTCCCAAACCAAATGAATGACTCGAAGAGGAGAGGAATCGAATAATGAACTAACGTACTACAACAAATAGGCAAACAAATAAAAAAAAAGAAAAGAGACGGAAGGCTTATATAGTGATAATCCTCGTGTGATGGGTCGAGAGTATACATCCAAACAGAATTGGATTGAAGTACCTCGAAAAAAAGAAACCATCCACGAGTAAAATCTCTAGATAAACTACCCGTAACCAGAGAACCAAAAACAACATTTTTGTTATGGGGTCAAAAGTCTCCCAGAGGAACGTATTCCTACTGGTTAATTACATCTCGAGGGATAACCAAGAAGAATCTCGATGGAAGGAGTTTTGCTTTATCATTATGAACATGGGGTATAGGTTATCAAAAGGTGATTATTTTGTATGGAATAGTCTCGCTGCTATGAAGCTCACGCTAAACAATCTGGCAAAGAATGAGTCTCTGACATCCCTGAATGGGTAGTAGCTTCTCAACTCACGAAACCTACAAAATAACCATGAATCACTTCAACAGGGGTATCCCAATACGTCATAGCACATCCAGACCGTAAGGGCAGAGGACAAATCGTCGTATCCCGAACAGGCGGCAGCTTATTGGCATCGGGTCGTCAAAGTGACACCAACAAAGTTAAATGAGCAGAAATGGCTCAACAGGGGTAGTCAAAAGGAAAGGAAAAGTAATCCTATGAGGTAGAGGTAGTCAGGTCGGGGTACCACAGACCCGTCATTCCAAATCACTAGGACCCTAAGTCTACCTGGTCGTGAAGGTAGTTGACCCAACGCAACCTGAGATCCCCGATCAGCAATCCGTGTATTGCATCATCCACGAGAACCTCGGTAGCCCTAAGGTCAAAGAAAGGAAACTCTATCCTATCACTATAAACTGGAGCTCCAAGAGGTGGGACTTATACCTGCCGAAATGACAAGGATGCCTTCAGAAAGAAAAGAAAGTGGAGGTTCAGCTACAAAGCTATAAACACTCCAACAAAAGGACTTACACCCCGTCTGGGTCGGGGAGCCTTCTAACACCCTAGACACACTAGACAACCACCTATATGAAGATATGCTGGGCCAGTCAAGTTGGAAAAGTACGGGGACTCTTCCTCGGGACATGCAAACATGAATGCAATTATCTAGAATGATCCTAAGTATTGTGGAGGCCCTACTAATATATGCAAGAAAGTAAATGTTGTAATTTTTAAATCCCGAATATTTTAATCCTAAATTTTAATTATCTTGAAGATTTTATTTAAGATTTTGTAGAAAATTAAAATTTTAGGGTCCTTAATGAGCCTATGTTGTGTCACAAAATCCCAGATAAAACACAGAAAGAAAACAAGAAAAACACATGCAAGTGCAGACATGCAACATGATGCGAAAATAAAGCAAAGCAAGTCAAACCAAAATAATAAACTGGCCGGTGCCGTTGGGTCGGCAACATATCCCAGAAAAGAAAAAGGGTAGTTGGACTTTGCATGTACATGCCCGGTCCTAATTCTATACATCAATATAAAATGCAGAATTAAGATGCGGGGCATGAGCATCTGCTCCTGGTCCCCTCCACGTGGTTCCCGTGCTAACGTCTCGGAACCCGTGACCGTATCTTATTTCTACTACAAGACTCTCCTAGACTCTAAAAAAATACATCGAGAAAAGAAAAAGACTCAATCCTGCATGAAAATAAATGTCAGTGGGAAAACTCACATGCAAATAACGTATCTTGAGCCATGCCTTAAAAGTGGGGGGAGCTAATAGCACCTGCAAGCAAAAGAGTCAAAAATCATTACTTGCTCCCCCCATAGCGATACCTGTGTGTGTGTATGAAAATATGCATGGCTCCCTGCAGAAGAACGCCCTAACACACTACCATACATATGCAACATGCAGTCACATCACAAGCATAATGCAAAAGAAAGATATCTGGCTAGGGCAAACAATCCAGCAGAGAACAATAACCAGACATCAAAAAAGACTACCTAGCACCATAAATCCTAGCCTAGCACACCATCTAACGAAAAGTGCATCGACCTAATATATAAGTGAGGGG
>NW_018221971.1:10559-16178 GCF_001263595.1 Phalaenopsis equestris
AGATCTAAAGGATCTAAAGGGTGTCACAAAGAGCGGTGACACAAGTTAGATCTGTTAGATCTTTAGCACAGTCATACTCGTATCAGTCCCGATGACTCAACTCGCATTACTCATTGGGATTGACCCAGCGAGCAATGCTCGTTAAGGTATCACGACCAACACGGGAGTCACTCTCCTAATGGGTCCGGCTCGCTACCCATGCAAATATGCATATGCAAATGCTAATGCAGACAAATCAAACATATAATTAGTGATAAAGAGTATGTCGGTATGGTAGTGACTCATAGGAATGGGCATACCGTAGCGGTAGTGGCCCCAAAAATATGGGCATGTCGTGGTGGTAGAGACCCTAGGATGTATGCCGATAAGACAAAAAAACAAAGGTGAACATGCCATGGTGGTAGTGGCCCTAAGAAGATAGGCATGTCGTAGCGACAGCAACTCGAAAAGAGGGTATGCCAGTAAGGCAGTGACCCAGAAAATGCAACTCAAATAGACAATATCTATCATGATCATGCAAACATACAGGTTTAAGGCGAGATGCAATAATACATTCATGCATATGCATTACAACATACAAAAATGCAAACACACATGCAAGACAATATGGTGGTGCAAGTAATTGGTCGACTGGGTCGAGTAATCCAATCAAACCAGTGTTGTATCAACTGACTCAGGTAAGCTGATTGAAATGAAGTGCTCACCAGGCCAGGGCGACCAGACGAAGTGAAGTGAGGTGCTCGTCGGACCGGGGGACCGAACAGAGCAAAGTGAGGTGCTCGTCAGGCCGGAGAGACCGAACGAAGTGAATTGAGGGGCTCGTCGGGTCGGGGCGGCCAATCAGAGCGAAGTGTGAGATGCTCGTCGAGCCGGGGCGGCTGAACGAAGTGAAGTGAGGGGCTCGTCGGGCCGGGGCAACCGAACGAAGCGAAGAGAGGGGCTCGTCGGGCTGGGGAGGCCAATCAGAGCGAAGTGAGGTGCTCGTCGGGCTGGAGCGGCCAATCGGAGCAAAGTGAGGTGCTCGTCGGGCTGGGGCAGCCGATCAGAGCAAAGTAAAATGCTTGTCGGGTCGGGATGACCAAACAAAGCGAAGTGAGGTGCTCATCGGGCCGGGGCGGCCGAACGAAGCAAAGTGAAGTAAAGTGACATGCAAAATGCAACATGCAAACATAAACATGTGATAGGGAGCCATTCTCGTGCTAACGCCCTTACCGGGTAACCTATGGTCAATATATAAAAAGATGGTAATTGCTGCATTTGCTTTGGTGAGGCAAGTAGGGGAACTTCTTCTTGGATCTCCACAGGGGAAAGTTCTCCATCTCATCATGAAACGGGCTAGTGACAACACTCTTCTCGATTTTACGATACCTTCGAGCTTTACAAAATGAGCTAATGACTCGCATTTTCTAATGACTCGCATTTTCTCATTTTGCAAAGATCTACTTGTCGATCTTTCTAAAAGATCGGGACTACCAAAGTAAAGGGAGCAAAGGGAACTCCAACCTCTAGGATTTTTTTGCTACGACTACCAGTCAAATATGATTCACTCGGCTATCGTAGGAAAATTAGTTGCGCGAGGGGATCCTATCCTATAAGTCATCTCTAGGAAAACAATCGATCCATCACATAGGCGTGCCGCTGCGCCGGCTTACGCCGGCGCACACACCCTGTGTGTGCGATCGAACCCACACGCCTATCACACCTACAACTTAAGGCCGGCTAGAAAATAATATGCGAAGGGGAAGAAATATTATACCTTCGCGTAGTTTGCACGAAGCCTAAATAAGTCCGGCGGGAACTTGCAGGTAAAATGGGACTTTTTCGTATCCTCCCGAAAGATGTTGAGGTTCATTGTCCGGCAAGGTGACAGATGCTAATTTATCGACGGTGAGTGTGTTTTGATCCGGCGAAAAATACGACACCGACAAGGCAGAAGCCGGCGAGATGAAGGAAGACCGTCAAAGTTGGCAGTGTTGGCCGAGAAAAAGAAAAAGAAGAAGAAGAAGAAGAAGAAATAGAAGAAGAAGAGGAATAAATAGGATAAGAAGAAATAGAAGAAGAAGATGATGAAATAAGATAAGAAGAAATAGAAGAAGAAGAAGAAGAAGAAATAGGAGAAGAAGAAATGGCAAGAAGAAATGGAAGAAGAAGGAGAAGAAGAAAAAGAAGAAGAAATAGGAGAAGAAGAAATGGAAGAAGAAGAAGAAGAAGAAGAAGAAGGAGAAGAAGAAGAAGAAAGAGGATCAGTGACCGGCCCTGGAGGAGAGGAACCGGAAGATCGTGAGAGAGGAGGCCTTTTTCTTGAATGGGGAAGAGAGGAGCAGGAGTTCGCAAACTCGTGATCCAGAGGAGGAGAGCGACCTTTCACAAAAAGAAAAAAATATAAATAAATCAATAAAAATTCCATCCTCTGTCGCGAATCGGACCTTTGGAGAGGGAGAGAGACGCAATCTTGGGGGAAGAGACGCGTTGCTTCTCTGCCATTTTTTACCGTTTCTTTCTTTTTTTTTTTGTTTTGGGAGAGAGAGAATAGAGGAGAGAGGGAGGATAAGAGAGGGAAATGAAAAATTTGGAAATGAAAATTTTCATTTCCCTCTTTTAGAGAGTTACGGCTGTCTATAATAATAATTATTATTATAGGTAAAATTGATGTTCTGTACGCACCAATGTGGTCCGTTTAGTCGTCTGGAGTCGTTTGGACAACTTTTTTTTATTATCGTATCAAAAAATGATAATATGCATATTTTAAACCTGTACGCAAAATTGTGGTGCAACGAGTGCCTTTTCCAAGTGGAATCGACGTTCCAAACTCACTTGTGTTGTCCATTTCGTCGTTTGGGGCCATATGAACAAGCTCGCAGGTGCTCAGGTCAATTTGAGTCAAATTCGTGCATGGCGCGATAACTAATTTTCGTCAATCACAGGTGGACACCCTACACCTATGATATCCAAAAATTGATGCCAACAATAGATTGATTGAATATTATATTTTTAGATTAGATCAACATCCTTGATTGGAAGGGTTGATTTATAATGTTGGTTATATAAATTCCTAAAATGACTAAAAGAGTGATTGTGTTAAAAAAATTTATGCTTTCAATAATATTAGAAATATTTTGAGGATAATGTTGGAGTTCATTGATGATTAATTTAATATTATGAAGACAATTAGAAGTATAATACCCATCAAACTGCCTAATTGTCTCAATTGTAAACAAAATGATTGAGGAATCTGGATGTGGATAAAATATTTTCTTATAATCAGAGGCACTTTAAAATTTCTTAGGCACATTTATACAAGAATAAATAAGTTGTGGGATTCTGATAATCATATCAATAACCTAAAATTATTTGGCATGATTCATATGAATTTTATTATTTTAAAACTATTGATTTCTAGATTTGTCATCTAAACAATAACCTGAGTAAATTTAGTATATTAAGCACTCAGTCTCTTCTTTTTAATCGCTATATTTTTCTGATAAATGCCTTCTTAATTGATGAATGCGACTCTAGTAGAATTACCTTATATGATTTGTAAATTTCAATTGTTTTTGTTACTTGAGATATTTAAGAATTTGTACTTTTTCAAAAATGCTAGAATAAAAGCAATTGGTCTCTATATTCATCAAAGAGTAGATATTTCTCTTTAACTTTGTGTCATGTTACTCATAATATTTTGTGAAAATAATTGAGCACTTTACACTATTTTTATTTAACCGCTTTTTATTTATTTTGGAATCAAATAAATGATAATATTTAGAGTTATCTTTCAAATAATTGAGCCAACTTAAAGATTCTCTAAGGTTATGCTTTCTTTTGAATGTAGGAATTTAATTTTGAAGCTGAAAATCCACTTTACACTATGCTTTCTTTTGATGGAACCATGAACATTACAAACCTTGTTCACTTATCTAACCATTTGAAAGAACATTTTGTTGCAGATTGATTCTGAGAAAAAGCAGCTGCAGGTAAAGAAGGAACACAAAAAGAAAAAGAATAAACACAAGCATGATCATAATACCAAGTCAAAGGACAAAGCTTCATCTAAATCTCAATCAGATTCTGAATATTCCACCGAGCATGAAGCTCATCGGCAAAGACGACCACGAGATTTGTTATCCGAGTGGCAGCCGAACAGTGATGCTAAGGATAAAGAAGATCGGAGAAATGAAAAACAGGATGATAATGAAAAACACGACAAACATTCATCCACAATTCGTAGCCATTCTAAGCATTCTAACATGGGTTTGTCCATATAGGAAGCATGTCTGAACCCAGCTTAATATAAACCCTATTTCATCCTTTATGTTAATTAGGTTTATTTGATCGAGCCTCGTCCTCAAGTCTTGTGTTTATCCTTTAGGATAAATAAAGGATTTGAGGTACAATGCTCTTTCATTTAAACTATAAAAAATATGGGGTCAGTTTGATTTCATATTTTTCTAAAACTAATTATATATATGTAAATTAAAACATCCTTCCAAAGTGGGCGACAGGACTTCGATTCCGGTGACCGACAGCTTCTTACGGGCAACTCTCTAACCAAAAATAGCACTGACAGCTTCTGGCGACTCCGTTGGGGGACAAGCTTTTCTCTCCATACAAATCAAGAAATATTATCTTCACACATTGGTAATATGTCTATGTCCCTCTTGGACCATCTTGGACCAAATTTGGACCAAATTACCCTTCTTCCATTGACATACCTTACCCTTTTCTGTCTTAGGAAAGTACGGCTAACTCTTTGGACTTCAGGACTAGCTGTTCAACCATCTTTGAACAGAGGAGTTCAGAAGGCCATTACGGACTTTTTAAATTTTCATGTGGGGTCGGACCCCCAATAGGTGTGTCGGTGGACTAGTTCCACCTGGGCGTTGTCTGTCACTAAATAGGTCCCACACTGGGTCCTAAAATACTTCACATCTCATTTCCAAATTTGATTTGTTGTTTTGCAAATTAAACCAAATCGTGTTGTACTGCGCACACTTTGAAATTTTCTTATATTAATTAAATTTTACACTTTTTCTTAAACAAGATTTTAAAATACCCATAAATTAAGACCAGTCCGGTCTACAAATCAACCTCTACTTTCAGTGCTTGCACTAAAAACTATGAGGTTTTTTGCCATATAGCTAACCCTGAAACTTTCTATTTTCAAGCCTGCTGCAATGGCCTACCCAATGCTGACCTTCTCTTGCAACCTGCCAATGAGTCACGAAGCCCACAACCTCGCTCCTACCATCAAATTTGGAGCTGGATTTGAAGATCTCGAGGTCATCCTCGGGAAAGCCCAGTTTGTAGTAATGAAGATTGCTGCTCTGGAAATATAAGAACCATCTGCAGAATACAGTCTGAACTGCCTTCAAGACTTCCCTACCTGCAAGAAGTCTAAAACTACTGTCATCGCGACACCTGCCAAACCTGAACCTGCTAGCCCGCTATTGCTAAGGGGAAAGAAGTAATGATTATTGAGGATCCAAATGAGGGATTAATTGTCCCACCACCTGTGTTTGAAATCGGATCAAGTTCGAGGACTGTACTGCTGACCCAAACTCAAAGGAGGAACCGTAACAGAAAAGTTCGGAGGGCCATTAAAGCCCAGGCTCCTAAGGAGAC
>NW_018221971.1:16216-20555 GCF_001263595.1 Phalaenopsis equestris
ATTTTATCCCCCCCTCCGAGGGAATAGATTCCATCCTCTGACGGATACCGATGGATACGAGAGTATCCAGAGAATCGTTGCCGCATTACCATCACTTCATGGACACGATGAGGAGAGAAAGAAGTTCACTTCTATCACTCAAGTTAGTGCAATTTTCAGAAGGCTTGCTACCAAAGAAGGATGTTCAGTTAAAGAGTTGCTTGAACGAGTGGGAGATGCAATTTCCCCTCGCATGAAGAAAGAAATTTTGAAGGGCGTCAAATCCTCCAAACAATCCTACAAGACAACTGGAGTGCCACCTACTCACATCCCCGTTTGGTTCCGTTTAGGGAAGAGAGTTGATACCATAGTAATTACTAATGATCACACTGCCACCAGGACCACAGGCCGTCGACCGGTTAAGTTAAGACCGGGTCCGAAAATCTTACCCATCACCCATTATGGATATAATCCTAAAATCCCAAAGGCAAAGACAAGACAATTACCTGACACTGTAGTTGGTCTACACCATGGGGAGCATACTTTCCATTCACATACCGATGTTTCTACTTAGACGCTCCGTCCTGAGACATCATCATCAAAAAATAAAAAGGTATGGGTACCCAAGTTTGCTGCACTGATACAGTCCAGTGAGCCCACGAGACAAGAAGTGAAACCAGGGTCTGAAATATTTGACATCGTCGAAACAATAGCCAGCGAGATGGAGGAACAAGTAGAGGATGTCCATTAGGGTCCTCTAGATTAGATCTTCCTCTAGATCTTAAAGCAATCAAGGAATCAATAATTAAGGAGAAAGTTGAGAAACTCAGGATCAAGATTTTTAAGTTCGCTTGAGAATACGGAGTTTCCGTTGATAGCGACGATGAAAATTTTAATTATAATGATTAATTAGAGGAAGATTTCATCATGTCCATGTAATTGAAACTAGAGCCACCAAATCTGCGTGTGAGGCTCAACCTCACATCGAAGAGAACACCATAGATGAGCTGCGTAGGGCTGTCCTCCTAAGGGATGAGCAAGTTAGTCTACTGAAGAAAAGAATAGAAGACAGCCATGACCACTATGGCCACTATTCAGGGGCAATCCCAAGTACAGTAATTGGCTTCTCCAGAGATCAATCAGCCATAAATCATGCACATCACAAATGAAAGGAGAGAGGTTGCTTCAGCAAATAGAGATGAGCATCATAGAAAGGATTCTCCATCAGGTGCTATACCAGAAAAGGAATTCAAGCAAATGGTTGAACAAGTGCGGGATGCTTTAAGCCAATCTCAGGGGGTGCATTGGTTCTAAAGGGTAGACCTTACCCAGAGGAATTTGATGTCGTGCCTTTTCCCAAGGGTTTTGTGGCCCTAAACTTCAAGATATTTGATGGAACTGGAAATCCTAGACAACATATAGCACATTTCTGAGCCAGCTGTGGCAACACGAAAAATAGTGAAGCTCTACTCTTCCAGCAGTTCGTTAGCAGCTTGTCAGGAATTACTTTTGACTGGTACGCTGACTTGCTCAATGGGTTAGTTAAAACATTTTTTAAATTAGAACAGTTATTTGTGAAAAGATTTGTCGGGGCACAACACCATGTGTCTATTGGAGAGCTCATGATGGAAAAGCAAAAGCCTAGCAAAATCTTGGTAGACTGCATTTTGAGGTGGAGAAACCTTATCATGAAATGTGAACCTCAGCTATAGGAACATCATGCGATTGAAATTCTACTCAAGAGCATTCATGGGCCAGTAGCTTTCATGCTTAAGGGACTCTCCATCAAATCCTTCAAGAAGCTACTCAGTAAAGCTAGCAGTCTTCACGAAGAAGTCTAACATATGGATTCTCACGAGAAGTTAAATGCAACCAGAGTGTTTGAAAAGAAATCTGGAACAGTCGTAACTGTTGATAAAGGAAATCAACCGATAAAGGTATATGCAGAAACTCCGCATCACTCTTCATCACAGCAGGCTCCAAAACAGAATAGCCAGTCTAACCAACGACCACCTCACGAAGGATCACCTCGAACTGGGAATAAGAGAATATCTTTGGCAGAACAATAGAAAATGGTGTATTATTTCAAAGATGAAGCTGTATCTAAAATATTTAGAAGTCTGATGAAGAAACCTGAGTTCAGACTACCATACCCAAAAAAACCCGAAGAGGTCAATAAGAAGGATTAACCAAATTATTGCCCATATCATAGATTACTGGGACATACTATAGAAGGATGTTTCATCTTTAAGGATTGACTCGAGAAAAATCTCAAAGAAGGAAATATAACAATCCTGTGAACCTAAAAAAGGTTCCATAAATATAATTTTGGCCGAGCCAATCTCCTTAATTGATCCGTATACTGGAACAGATGGATGAAGTACAGCTGGGATGAACTCAAGAGGGTCCTTAATAAATACATGATTCATCGAAACAAGCTTCTACAAATACTGAAGAAGAATGGAATGAGGTTTAGAGCAGATCATCTTAGAGCAGATCATCCAAGAAAACAAGAAGATACTGAACAAGATACAGTCTGCATCAAAACAAGCCTCAATTCAGAGTTCGCAACATACCTTGCCCAAGATGAAGGTTTCATCAGGAAATCCATCATCGTCAAGGACAAAGAAGAAGAAGAAAAGCGTCACTACAAAGATTGATAGCATCGGGGTAGGATAGGGGCTGCCTCTACTAGATTGGTTGTCTCAAATTTGGGGAAGAAAATCCTAAATCCCTTGACTTTGTATGATTATCTTTTTGTCCCTCCGGGGTCTTATGAATATAATGATTGTGATTTCAGTGGCTATGTTTTCACTATTTCTGGTGATAGCGTAATTGATTATGACCGATCTAGCTTCAATCTTGATCCCAAAAATGATCCTCAAATCGTACTCGAGTCCGATGAACTCGTTGTCAAGTCCAAAGAAGACATCAATAATACCGCTTACGACAACACCGATAAGGAGGAGCCAACTTTCAAGCATCACGTTGCATCGCTTACCATCAACATAGATATTTTCAATGAAGACAAAAGGACACCGGAAGATTCAACAATGATATCTCAAAAAGAAGAAATCACAGATGTTACTTAAGGAGCGGAAAAATGTTACCACCAAGAACAACTCCAATAGACAAAGGAAAGAAGATAATGACTCGAGAAGAAATACCTCCACCTCCACCAATGAAAGAACCACACAATCAAGATAAAATTGAAGGATCATACAAAATAGACTACAACGTGCTAGCTCTATCAAAGGAGATGAAAGAGTCTCTGGTTACAGCTTTGCTTGACCCAGAAATTTGGTTAGCTTAGTTGGCCAGCACATCCTCAGATGAAGTTTGTTCGTTGAAAGAACACCCCGGGGTAACCCTCACAGATGAAAACTTGCTGCTCGGTATCGCCGACCACAATCGTCCACTCTACATTTCTGTCAACATCGACAGATTTGTGTCATCCATAGTTTTAGTGGATCCTAGAGCCTTTCTTAACTTGATGAGCCTACGAACAATGGTCTATTTAGATATTGAAGCTCAAGAGCTTACGAATGATAAAATGATGTTAAGAGGATTCAACCAAAAGGGAGAAAGAGCACTCAAATCAATTACATTACTTATGAAAATTGGAGAACTCGTGACAACCGCTAAATTTCATATCATCGACGCCGAGACCTCTTTTAACGCTCTACTGGGTCGACCATGGATTCATGAGTACAATATGGTTCCATCATCTCTACACCAGTGCATCAAATACCGCAAAGATGGTCAAGAAAATTGCATCAAAAGAGACCTACAACCATTTTCATTGCATGAAGTTGGTATCCATGAAGATGCTGCCTACTACGCGCCTCCAAAGAAGACTATCTTCTCTCGTGAAGTTATCACAAGGAAAAATGAAGATTCAGAAGAATTACAAAGAGGAGTCCATTCAACTTTGCTTCAGCAATCTTCCACCACTTCCTTACAACGAGTTGGTGAAAGTTCTTTTAGTTCACGCACCTGAGGTCAAGGCTGAGGATGCAGACGAGGAAGGATCAATTTAATTGTTGAACGGACTAGGCAAACCATCAATGTTGGTGATGAAGACAGTTATGAAGATGAGATAATGATGACAAGATGGAAGAGACTTCAGTATGAGATATCCTTAGAAGATACAGAAGAAAATGAATATGAAAATATGTATGATCGGATAAACCACTATGTGAATGCTATGACCCTCACTTTGATTCTCCCTCAAAAGGTTGAGACTTTAGAGGTCAAGGAAGTCCGTAGTGTTGGTTCAAAGACAATCAAATTTTATCGTGATTCTACCTCTACTGAGCTTGAAAAATATGTAAATTTGGATGATGATTCTAATGAATTA
>NW_018221971.1:21688-24396 GCF_001263595.1 Phalaenopsis equestris
GAGAGGCTTTATTTCTAATCTCTCAGGTAGGTGTCAGCCTTTCTCAACATTAATTAAAAAGAACACCAAATTTATTTGGGAAGAGAAATGTCAGCGGGCTTTTGAGGACGTTAAACAATATTTAATGGCACCTTCTGTCTTGGCAGCCCTTATCCCAGGAAAACAGTTGATACTTTATGCCGTGGCTTTAGATGACTCTCTTGGAGCCCTCTTAGCCCAAGTCAACGATGAGGGTAAAGAAAATGCACTCTACTACTTTAGTCATCATCTAATACTGATGGAAATAAGGTATCCAACTATCCAGAAGCATTGTCTAGCGTTAATTTTTGCCGCTCAAAAGCTTAGACATTACATGCTTTCTCATAAGATTACCCTAAATTCGAAGGTTAATCCGTTGCAATATCTGATGACCCGACCAACACTCTCCGGATATTTAGCAAGATGGTCAATGATCTTATTGCAATTTGAAATAACTTTTGTTCCCCTCCGTGCTATCAAGAGACAAATACTAGCAAACTTTATTGTTGCACACCCACTACTAGTTGGATCCTTTCTCAACGAAGAGTTACCAGACGAGAAAATACTACAAATAGAATTCTCCAGTGCACAACACTGGGACGGAAAGGTACTTCGATGGAGGGAAAGACAAAGGATCAGGCACAGTTATACCAGGCAAAGCAGGGATCGGTTTCATCTTTATCACGTCAGATAAGGGTATGTTGAGGTTCTCATACCACCTAATAGAGTCGTGCATAACCAATGAAGCAGAATATGAAGCTTTAATCACCGGGTTGCAAGTGACAATCTCAATGGATATAACAAACATTGCCATCTATGGCAACTCCCAACTCGTCATCCAACAAGTCGTCGGATAATACAAAATTCTGAAACCAAGGTTAGCAGAATACCATCAGTACACGATGGAGCTCCTGGAGCAGATTACTGATGTGATTTTCTACCAGATTCCTAGAGGAGAGAATGCCCATGCCGACGCTTTAGCAAAACTTGCTAAGGAAATGGCATGTCCCCCAGAGGATTCCATTGAAGTCACAATGCAAGGAAGATGAGTCTTGTCTCGGATTGACTTCGAAACTCTATACAAGCTTGGAAAAGAAGAAACAATAAATACAGTTGCAGACATCAACAAAGATTGGCGTAAGCCATTAATAGAATATTTACATACTGAAAACCTGTCAGAAGACCAGCCTGAGGTGCACCACATCACAAGAAGAGCCATGTCTTATGCCCTGATGGGAAACGTTCTCTATAGAAGATCATTCGATCAGATGTGGCTACGGTGTTTGAGTAGAGCTGAAGCACAGAATATTATCAAACATGCCGGATTGTGTGGCGCTCACCAGTCAGGGTCGAAAATGTAAATGAAGATCAAAATACTCGGATAGTATTGGCCAGCAATGATATCCGATTGCATGGATACAACCAGAAAATGTCCTCAATGCCAAGTGCATGGGGTGGTCTTACACCAGCCTCCGAATGTGCTACACCCAACTTTTGCCTCGTGGCCATTCGAGTGTTGGGGCACGAACATAATAGGTCCGATAAACCCTCCATCTTCCAAAGGACATAGGTTTATACTTGCCGCTACAGATTACTTATCCAAATGAGCAGAGGTAGTATTGTTACGTGAGGTTACGGCATAGCACGTCCTTCAATTTTTCAAAAGCCAAGTCATCTACCATGCTGCCATTTTGGAGTACCGCAAAGAATAATTTTTGATAATGGGACAACTTTCAGAAGCACAAAGATCAACAATTTCATCAAAAGACATGGGATAGATTAGAGATACTCTACAATTTACTATCCCAGAGCAAATGGTCTAGCTGAGTCTTTCAACAAAACACCGGTACAGATTTTGAAGAAAACACTGGATGAAAATAAAAGGGATTGACACAACAAACTATTAGAAGCCTTGTGGGCCTACCGGATGGCTTTCACGATTCCCAGTCAGTATACACTCTATATGCTCGTGTACGGAGCCGAGGCTGTGCTACCGCTAGAAATCCAGAAAACATCACTCCATCTCTCAGTGTCGTCATTGTCAATCAACTCATGATGGAAGAAAGTGCAAATCTCAGACTTGAAGAACTGGAGAGTCTCGAGGGAAAACAACTAGAAGCACAACAATATTTGGAGCTCTACCAGTCAAAGATGGTACAAACCCATGACAAATTGGTCCTCCCAAGAACATTCAAAGTTGGTGACCTCATGCTTGTGCTCAAAAGACCTATTTTTGCATGCCGAAAAATAGGTGGAAAATTCAAACCAACTTGGGAGGGACCATTTGTCATTGAAAAAGGTCTACACAGGAGGAGCCTACCAGTTAGTGGACTTTCATGGCGAAATACCCATGTTACCAATAAATGGACGATATTTGAAAACCTATTCCGCAACCTGATGCTTCTTGCCTTCTCTTGCTTTGAAACTTTGAAACTTTGATTGTTTTGGGGTTATTTAAGTGGCCAAATGTCTATGACCGGGTCCATATTTTGTAATTAACCTCAATATAATGAAAATTTTGAGAAAAATATTTTAAACTTCAAATTTTCTCCATTCTACCTTTTGAACTTACTTTTAAACTTAAAATTCCAATAAATTAAACAAAAGTCATACATAAAATAAACAATTCATTTCACCAAAAAAAACTAAAATTTACTTTAATAAATACTTTGTTTTGTCCTTGTACTTTA
>NW_018221971.1:24572-24837 GCF_001263595.1 Phalaenopsis equestris
GTATCATAGACTTATAGACTTCAACATGGATTTTAACCAGGTTGACATGGACTATGAAGGTCCTCTCATGCATGTAGTCAACTTCAAAGAGAAAGACGGTTTGCCTTCACTACTGAGGGTGACTGCTAAAGATAATGTATCACACAAAGGCAAGAACATGATAACAGAGCAAGATCCAATGGAAGGGCGCAGCTGTCTGCCCTCTATGGTAGCTACACCAGTCAGGGGCCTAGTAGCCGCCAATAACGAAAGACTGCAAAGGGTT
>NW_018221971.1:24853-27921 GCF_001263595.1 Phalaenopsis equestris
TGCCAGCCGCAAGAAGCAGAGAGCTTTTCTATGATAAGAACACTGACGTTAGAGAGAGATGAACAACTTGCTCACCCCTATTCCTGAGGGGTATATTTATGATCCAGACCTGAAAGAAACTTCTACTATCCTACCCACCATGGATGAAGAACCAGGGTTCGTGACAAAGTCAGATACACTTTCAGTTTCAGATGTTTTATGCAAGGGTTGCCCAACGTGCAACACTGAAATACCAGCCGGAACATCAGCCACGAGCACGTTTGTAGAATGCCCAGATTGTAATGTTCTACATTTACAGCATTTCAGTACATTGGAAGAATATACCTCAAGCAGCGATGGGTCTCAGACTTCAGATTTTATGATGGATGAGCCATACGTCCCACTAGGGACAGATTAGTATGCGTCATGGAGCCCAGGGTCATACATCCCTCTAGACTCGCTAGAACATCTCGCTAGATGCCGAGTCTTGTGTTGCAGATCAACCAGCGCCAGTTTTGGTTCCTGCTAATGCTCGAAGGGAGGAATGCCCGCAACAACTACCGACCCCTAGTACGATGGAGTACTACAACATAAGTAAAGAAATAAAAGAGAATTTGAATTTTACGAAGAAGTTCAGGGAAAATTCATCAACATAGTGGAGGGATTAGAACTTTATACCAGAGTCTTCTTAGAGACTGACGAACAAATTGTACTTGACTGCATTTTTGACCTAAGGGACAAAGGTCGAGAAGGTTTACTTATGGAAAGGACCTATTCTAAGTCAAGGAAATGGATGCGAGGAAAAGGGAGGATTACTATCCAGTGTGACTGCTGCTACAACTTCACAAATGACAGACAGGGGAATCCACCTAGGATCCTCAAACACGATCAAGTAGATCCGCTACCGTTAATGATAAAGTGGATGATCAAAAGAATGGTCAAATGGAGTATTCTACCGCAGTATTCTGCCTGCTAACTGCAATCCAAATAATTGTATTATCAACATCTACGATGAGGGTGATTTCATTCATCCACACATTGATCATCATTATTTTGTAAGACCCTTCTGCACGGTCTCATTTCTAAGCAAGAGCAATATTTTATTTGGGAAAGAAATCGATATCGTCAGCCCTGGTGCGTTCAAAGGTTCTGTGGAGATTCCTCTACCAGTCGGTTGAGTGCTCATTCTTAAAGGCAACGGTGCAGATGTCGCCAAACATTGCATTCCAAGGGTATGCCACCGTAGGGTTTCTGTGACTTTCCGTAGGATGGATGACAGCAAAATGCCATATGGATTCCAGCTAGACCCGAAACTGGAAGAGCTACTACTGTATGAGCTATGAGAGGGTTGTACCATTAAGTACATGCGAAGGGAACTTTTAACCTGGAGCATGGCTTAGAAGGTCTGCTTGATTAGGAGCTCATCGTACCTGGTACAGCCTGGTACAGATGGTGGTACAGATGGTCAGAGGGTTTACCTTTTTTTATATAGCAACATGATATGTATCTGATATATTCAGCCTACAATATATTTGTAGCTTGAGATGTTCTGGATGTACTTTAACATGGACCATATATTCTATCTTTTTAGGTGTTAGCCTATGTTTGATCTATGACATCTTTATTGGAGTAGATTAATGGAATTTTCTTTCAGAAAATGTGTTTTTTTGTCAGTTGCTCTTTTTTCCGATGAATGAAAGCCATGAACCATGCATTGGTTCAAAATTTTGTCAGCGCTATTTCGGGGGTTGGAGGTTTGTGGGGAGTTACGTGTAAGAAGCTGTTGATCGCCCGAATCAAAATCACGTCGCCCGCTTCAGAAGGACGTTGAAGCGTGAAATCAAACTGACCCCATATTTTTCATAGTTCAAGTTGAAAAAGGATGAAAAAGCGTTGTACCTCAAATCCTGTATCTATCCTGAAGGATAAACACAAGACTTGAGGATGAGGCTCGATCAAATAAACTAATGAAAGTATGAAGTCTGTTTGGTCTGCGAAACGTTTGTATTTTCCAACAAGTTCCACTATTTAAAATAAATAATTAAATAGGGTTTATATTAAGCTAGGTTCGGACATGCTTCCTATAAGGGCAAGCCCCTATAGTTAATTACATCTTAAATGATCAAGGTCACCTAAGAAGACTCTCGATAAAAATCAAGAAAAGTTATCTTTAAGGAGTTTCAAAGGGTAGGATTTTTCAATAAAATCGGACAAAGAGGTGTGAAAGGAGATTGGTTCAACTTTGGAACATTTAATTATAAATCTAAAGGAGGAAGAACTAGAGGATGTCATGGATCCAGAGGAGGACCTCGGTGACTTCCCAAGCTATCCTAATGTTTGGCTTCAGTTTTGAGGAGAAATATTTAGGTGTTTCATCCTGGAAATTTTATTATTTAGGGCTTACATTCGTGTGAAACAATCAGACAAACAGCCTGGAAGATATGAGGATTTAGGTCGTGACAAACGATAACCTCGGTATCCTAAGACGAGTTAGGGCTTATATTGTATAGCAGGGCTATGCAAAGGCCTAAAGATGATGTGAAAATTTACGTTGCATAAGCAAGCAACCTCGAAGTCCTATGGCTTTGTTGTTTAAGTCTAAGGAAGGAAGATTGGTTTAGCTGGGGAAGATAGGTTTTGCTGTTGAAGATGGTCATGCTACCAACCGTGATAGCTCCAAGCTCCTTGTTGTGATGAGTTTGAGTTTTCTAGTGTGTCAAGTTATGATGTTAAATCAGGTGGCCCTATGGTTGAAGTTCTTTAAATTTTATGGGAGCATATTAAAGTTGATTAGAGCGACACTGATTAGGATCCTACGATTCTCTCGTTCCGGTACCAATATTTTCTATTGGATTCACTTTGTCTAAATGAACTTACTAAACTCAACTTAATGAGTTCCATAATTTCATTTGGACTATAAGAAGCCTAATTAGCAACCGTAGGTTACCTGCTTTGAGGGATTCCCGATCATCCGATAGAAATGTCTTAATTTAGTTGAAGTTATAGTTTTGTGTGATGTTTGTGATTAAATTTTGAATTGTTTTATATTTTGAATGTTGTGGGGGTGAATTTTATCTTGGTTGATTTTA
>NW_018221971.1:29557-33424 GCF_001263595.1 Phalaenopsis equestris
TCATAATTTTTTGAGTTATATTTTGATTTTTAAAAAATTATTTAAGTGTCAAAAGTGATATTTATCTTTAAAAATCAACTTAAGTTATCAAATAAACTCAAAATATTTTGAACTTTTTATAATAAGTTCTCTAGATCATAAACCACAGTGGAGATCAAAAATCAAGTCATTTAAATTTTATATTTTCCAAAATTAATTATTTTAGTGATTTAGTGTTTGTAAAATTTAAGTACATTTTAAATGACTTGACCCATGGAATTATTTCCAAAAGCTTCTCTGGTCATGGCGGACCTTCCAAAATTTTCTTAAAATTTTCTAATCAATTTGATAATTTCCATGATTATTTTAAGAAAATAATGTGCAATATTTTGAAAAATATGGATCTCTGTATAGAAACCTCCTCTGACTTTGGAAAAATCAGGGGATTTTTCCCTTGACAGAGGCTACAACATGTCAAAATTTCAGGCTAAGGTGATGTATCAATATGCATGAAGAATCAAATGATCCCAAACAATGTTTAATTAATTAAAAATACTTTATGCATCAAATGGGCTTAAAGTTTATTCCACATTATTTTCCTCTGTACACTTAGCAAGAGGCTATTTTTATTTTATTTTTGTGATTTTTCTACACAAAGTTATGGATTTTTGCATTTAAGGAGTTTAAATAAATAGAAAAAGCACTATTTTTCTACTTATCCACGCGACGCCATGTAGATCCTAGGCGATGCCATGTAGATCCTAGGCAGCTCCGAAACTACACGTGGCGTGCTCTTATTTGACATCGTCGTCCACACCAGCAGCCACGCGTCTCGCTAGTTATGTAAAGAAGCATTGTCCGGCTTCATCATGGCCATCCATTTGATACACGCGCGATCGGACGACACGTGGTCATCGTCCCCAATGGCTTAGGCCGAGATACGTCCACCTTCAAGGCCTATGATCTCTCTAATTTCTCAACCAAATTAAGTGAAACTTTTTTTAAAGTGCTTGTCTTAGTGAGACGAACACATCCATACGGTTAATGTGTCATGAAATCAAGCCCAAGTAAATGGATAATCAAAATAGGCTCGGGAGGAGGAGAAGTTTTATTAGCACCTCCCATGGCTGGGGAGGGGAGTTTTTATAAAAATGGCCATGGGGTGGGTCTCAGGGCACAAGTTTGGGTGCATTGGGGTGCTTAGGTGGAGGGCAGAGGAGCTCTTTAATTTGATTTGGATGAGCTGGCCTCTAGGTCTGAGTTGGGTGAGGTTCCATGGGGGTAGCTCTCAATTTTGAGCTTTTCCAGCCACTAAGCTAGCCAGCCAGCCAGGGGGAGGTGGCTAGGAGCTCAGGGAACTAAGGGGAATATCTTACAGCATATTAGTGCAAAGATACCTAATTTTGGTAAGGATATCTTAAGCACATGCATTTTTGGAAATAATATCCCTTGATTTGGGGGACCTTTGGTCCATGGCTTGATTTAGGTGGTTTCACGGTGTTTGGACTGGTCACTAAGTCTAACTAATGGCTGTGATGGAGTTAATTTGGTGACTTTAGGGTGGTTAGGTCACATTTAGTGCATGGGTTCAAGTGGGTGCAAATGACCAAGTCTTTGGTTTGGTCTAGGCTAGACATGTCAATTTGCCCAATTAATTGTTGCATTTGGTGTATATTCTCAGAAGGAATAACTTTGGTGAAGGATAGAAGTGGTTTTGAGCTCAATTAAAGGGTCAATTTGAGGGAATTTTGAATTTTAGTCAATTTGGTCATGTTGGGCTAGGCTTGGGTCTAGCTTGGGTTAGCCTTGGGCTAAGTCCAAATCTATTATTGTAAATGGTCAATGAGGACACTATGAAGATTTTTTAACATGAATTGGATGCCAATTTGAGGGTTAAGACAATCAATTGGGCGAAATTTTGGGACTTAGCCAATTTGGGGCTAAATTTGGGAATTTTGGATTTAAGCCAAAATCAAATGGATATAAGGCTTCACCAAGGCCAATTTATGATTTATTTTGATGTGTATGAATGTTATAAAGATTTTTTAACATTAATTGGGGCCAATTAACTAGGCTATGGGTTCAATTTGGTGAGATTAGGTCATATGGTCAAAATTGGGGTTTTGACCCAAATCAAAATTGGGCTCAAATCATGGACCAATTAAGCTTGGATTTAGTTTAATTTGGTCATATAAAAAGTGAGTTTGGCTATGGGCTCAATTTGGTGAGATTAAGTCATATGGTCAAAATTGGGGTTTTGACCCAAATCAAAATTGGGCTCAAATCATGGACCAATTGAGCTTGAATTTGGTTTAGTTTGGTCATATCAAAAGTTAATTTGAGTTTAGGATTGAAATTAGTGTCAATTGAGATCAAATTGATGTACATTTGAGTTGGATTTGGGGAAATTTGGGTCTTTAAAGGTAAATTTGGGGATTTTGGTTAAATATGGTGAAATTGGCCAAATTGGGTCATGTGGTAGTTAAAAGAAATGAAATTAGGAATATTTGAGATTTATTGAGATTTTATGAGAATTTTTGGAATTTTTGGGATTTTGGGCTATGGAGGGGTATTCTCGTAATTTAGGGGTGTTTTAAAGACAAAAGGCCAAGATGGGTATTTTGATATAGCTGAGGTACCAACCATCACCAAAAAGCCATGGAGTAATGGAAACACCATTTTGGGTCCTCTACATAGTGGTCTTAGCCAAACCATAACCCTAGGGTTGGTAGGTTTAGGGTACCATCTACATGAGTATCCCAAAATGATCAAGGGACCTAGGCTAGAAATTTGATTTCAGGGTTGTGAGTGATTGTGGGTGCAGATAAGTGTAGTGAGTGCCTCAGCTTTAAACCAACACCTAGTGTCAACCCTAAGGTCCAGCAGTCCTAAAGGTGACTCATCTTGAGTTTCCCCCATAGTTACCCCACCAACTAAGTATTTAGAGGTTGAGACCAACATGTGGAACTTCAACTTGAGTAGAGAAGAGTTTGGAATTTCTAGTGGTAAGGGTGTCTTTTCTAGTTTTCTAAGAATAGTCAATAGGAGAGTCCTATGGCTAGACCTTAGGCTACTAAAGAGGAAAACTAAACCTCAACCAAAAGTAAGGTCAATAAATGGACCCCCAATAGGTGTGGTGTGCTGGGCAAGCACACCGCGTGTATTGGCGTTGACCGATGAGATCAACAAAAATAAATACAAACTTTTAAGTTACCAGACCTGAAAGTAAGCGTAGAGTTGTGTGTGTGATTTGTTTCTGTTGGGGAATTAGCATATGAGTGTTAGATCAAGTCAAGACGTAGGGACTCTCGTTGGGGATTGGAGAGTGGATTTTGAGTTATGAAATTTTAGAATGCCCTAGAGGATGAGAATCAACATGCAAGTGCTGAGCCCGTGGTAGGAATTGAAATTTAGATATTACTTCAAAAAGAGAGAGAAAGTCAGGATGTAAGGACTGATCTCGAATGTAATTGAATCAGAAGTGCGAAAATGAAAATTGAAATGTATGTCAATTCTCAAAGGATGGTGTCGGAATGTAAGGATCGACCTCAGATCGACCTCAAATGTAATACCTACCTCAAATGTAACGAATAAGAAATTTAGGACTGAGAATTGAAATGTATGTCAATTCTCAAAAGAGAGTGTCGGATTGTAGGACCTACCTCAAATGTAACGAATAAGAAATTTAGGACTGAGAATTGAAATGTATGTCAATTCTCAAAAGAGAGTGTCAGAATGTAAGGACTGACCTCAAATGTAATGAGTCAGAAATGTAGGACTGAGAATTAAAATGTATGTCAATTCTCAAAAGATAGTGTCAGAATGTAAGGACCGACCTCGAATGTAATGAATTAGAAATATGAAAATGAGAATTGAAATGTATGTCAA
>NW_018221971.1:33622-39216 GCF_001263595.1 Phalaenopsis equestris
GTCGAAAAGTAAGGACCGACCTCAAATGTAATGAATCAGAAATGTAGGACTGAGAATTGAAATGTATGTCAATTCTCAAAAGAGAGTGTCGGAATGTGAGGACCGACCTTGAATGTAATGAATTAGAAATGTATGACTGATTCGAAAATGAGAATTGAAATATTGGTCAATTCTCAAAAGAGAGTGTTGGAATGTGAGCACTGACCTCGACTGTAATGAATCAGAAATGAAGGGCTGATTCGGAAATGAGAATTGAAATGTAGATCAATTCTCAAAAGAGAGTGTCGGAATGTAAGGACCGACCTCAATCAATTTGAAGAAGAGAGTCAAAATGTAGGTATTGATCCCAAAATGTGAGATTTGAAATGTGGGTATCAATTCAAAGATGTGAGAATTGAAATGTAACAATCAATTTGAAGAAGAGAGTCAAAATGTAGGTATTGATCCCAAAATGTGAGATTTGAAATGTGGGTATCAATTCAAAGATGTGAGAATTGAAATGTAACAATCAATTTGAAGAAGAGAGTCAAAATGTAGGTATTGATCCCAAAATGTGAGATTTGAAATGTGGGTATCAATTCAAAGATGTGAGAATTGAAATGTAACAATCAATTTGAAGAAGAGAGTCAAAATGTAGGTATTGATCCCAAAATGTGAGATTTGAAATGTGGGTATCAATTCAAAGATGTGAGAATTGAAATGTAACAATCAATTTGAAGAAGAGAGTCAAAATGTAGGTATTGATCCCAAAATGTGAGATTTGAAATGTGGGTATCAATTCAAAGATGTGAGAATTGAAATGTAATTATCAATTCAAAGAAGAGAGTCAAAATTTAGGTATCGACCTCGAAATGTGAGAATTGAAATGTGGCTATCAATTCAAAGATGTGAGAATTAAAATGTAAGTATCAATTCGAAGATGTGAGAATCGAAATGTAGGTATCAATTCCAAGGAGAGAGACGAAATTTAGGTATCAACCTCAAAATGTGAGAATTGAAATGTAGGTATCAATTTAAAGATGTGAGGATGGAAATTTAGTTATCAATTCCAAGGAGAGAGTCAAAATTTAGGTATCAACCTCGAAATATGAGAATTGAAATGTAGGTATCAATTGAAATGTAGGTATCAAAGGTATCAATTCCAAGATGTGATAGTCGGGATTTAAGTACCGACCTCGGAAGATAAGAATCAGAATTTAAATATTGATTCAAAGATGTAAGAATTGAAATTTATAAAGAGCTTGGGGTGTTGAATTTGCAAAAGTGTATCATGTGAAAAGGTTGATCCTGTAGAAGGAGAACTGTAAAGCTTTGTGAGTTTTCGTGCAGAATGTGAAATTCTACGGGTATGTGCAGAGAGTTAGTTTAGATAACGATGTTTGTGTTGCGCGCACAAAGAGTAGGAAATTCCAAAAACGGAAGCATCCACTCAACAACTTTGTTTTATTTTCTTGTTGTTTTTATCACATTTAACTTTTTTTTAAATATGTTTTTAAGGTTTTAATTTTAATTGTTTGATTTTCAAAAGAAACTTTTTTTATTATTTACTAATTTGTGATTATTTTTCATTTATTTTTTATTTATTGTTGAAGATTTGTTATTTCTTTATTTGTTCATTGAAATTCTGAACCATCGCATGGTTCACGGCTTTCATCCATTGTACAAAAAGACAACTGACAAAGAGGCACAATTTGAGAGAAACTTCCATTAATTTGCTCCAAAAGAAATGCCATAAATAAGACATAGGCTAATGCCTCAAAAGGTACATTATGTAATTCATGTCGAAATACATTGAAAGTCATCTTATGCTATGAGTACATCGTAGACTGAATAAAATCAGACACATGTCATGTTGTTGAAAGAAAGAAAGTGAACCCTCAGTACTAGGTATGTTGAGCTCCTGATCAAGCAGACATTCTAAGTCATGCTCCAGGATATGAGTTCCCTTGAGTTCCCTTCGCCCTTCGCATGTACTTAGTGGTACAACCTTCTCACAGGTCATATGGAAATAAGTCCTCCAATTCTGGGTCCAGCTGGAATCCATACGGTATTTTACTGTCATCCATTCTGCGGAAGGTTACAGACACCCTACGGCGTCATACTCCTAGAATGTTGTGCCTGACAATGTCTGCACCATTGCCCTTCAGAACAAGCATTGAACCAACTGAAAGAGAAATCTCCACAGATCCTTTGAATTCGCCAGGGCCAAGCATATCGATTACTTTTCCAAATATAATATTGCTTTTACTCAGGAACAAGAACGTGCAGAAATGCCTCACAAAATCATGATGATCAATGTGTGGGGGAATGCAGTCACCTTCTTCATAAATGTTAATGATGCAACAGTTGGGAATGCAAGTAGCGGGTAGAATATTCCACTTGACCATTCTCTTAATCATCCATTTTATCATTGGTGGCAATGGGTCCGCTTGATTGTATCTGAGGATCCTAGGAGGATTCCCGTCTTTGTCATTCATGAAGTTGTAGCAACAGCCGCATTGGATGGTAATTCTTCCCTTTCCCCTCATCCATTTCATTGGTTCAGAATATGTCCTCTCCATGAGAAGGCTCGCTTGGCCTTTGTCTCTTAAATTGAAGATGCAGTCCAGAATACTCTTTTCATCAGTCTCAGAGAAAACCTTGGTGTACAGCTCCAGGCCTTCCAATATATTGATGAACTTTCCCTGAACCTCTTCATAGAACTCAAATTCTCTTTTATTTACTCTGCTTATGTTATAGTATTCTACCATAACAGGAGTTGGCAGCTGCCACGGACATTCCTTCCTTCGAACCTCGACATGAACCCAAACTGGTGCTGGTTGATTCGGAACATGAGATTCAGACTCTAGTGGGATGTATGATCCTGGGCTCCATGGTGCTTGCTGATCCGTCCTCAGTGGGACATATGGTTCATTTATCGCAAAGTCTGGAGTCTGAGAGTCATTGGTGCTTGAAGTGTATTCTTCTAATGTACTGAAACGTTGTAGATGCAGAACGTTGCAATCCGGGCATTCTACAAATTCGCCCGTGACTGATATCCCGACTGGTACCTCAACTTTGCATGTTGGGCAACCCCTGCATAAGATATCTGAAACTGGGAGCACATCTGATTCTGTCATAAATCCTGACCCTTCATCTATAGTGGGCAGGCTGGCAGAAGATTCTCTCAGATCTTGGTCATAAATATGTCCCTCAGGAATGGGGGTAAGAAAACTGCTCACGTCTCTCTGGCGTTTGCGTTCTGCTCACGTCTCTCTGGCGCTTGCGTTCCTGTCGCAAAAAGGCTCTCTGTTTCTTTCGGCTTGCATTTCTGCATTGCGTCCTGCGAAGCGGAGTATTCGGTAGCCACCATGAAGGGCAGACGGCTGGGCCCCTCCATCGGATCCTGTTCCGCTATCACATTTTTACCTTTGCGTGACACATCGTCTTGAGTTGTCACCCTCAACAGTGAAGGCAGCCCCTCCTTTTCTTTACTATTGACTACGTCCATTAGAGGACCCTCGTAGTCCATATCAAACTGGTTAAAATTTTCAACCTAGTTAAAATTTACGTTGAAATCTATGACACCACCTTGCGGCACCATCTCTTCATTCAGTGCGAGGTTCCAGCCATCCTGGAAGGCAAAGATCAGCCTCTGTCCTGAAATTTTTCTGCAGACGACAGAAAAAAATGTCAGTGGCCCGAAGCTTGGCATGAACAAGAACAAAACAAAGTATTTATTAAACTAAATTTTAGTTTGTTTTGGTGAAGAGGATTATTCATTTTATGTGTGAGTTTCGTTTAATTTAGTAGGGTATTTAAATTCAAAAGTAGAAAAGAGAACGTGTGAAGTTTTTTCTCAAAATTTTGATTATAATGAGCTAAATTACAAAATTTGAATCCCTTGACAGAGGCTACAACATGCCAAAAATTCACAACATGCCAAAATTTCAAGCCAAGGTGATGTATGAATATGCATGGAGAATCAAATGATCCCAAACATTGTTTAAATAATCAAAAATACTTTATGCATCAAATGGACTTGAAGTTTATTCCACATTATTTTCCTCTGTTCACTGAGTAAGTGGGTATTTTTATTTTATTTTTGTGATTTTTCTACACAAAGTTTTGGATTTTTGAAGTTTAGGGAGTTTAAATAAATTGAAAAAGCCCTATTTTTCTACTTATCCACACGGTGCCATGTAGATCCTGGGCAGCTCCGAAACTCTTTCCGAAACTCCACGTGGCGTGCTCCTATTTGACTCTGTCATCCATACCAGCAGCCATGCGTCCCGCTATTTATATAAAGAAGCATTGTTCGGCTTCATCTTGGCCATCCATTTGATACACGCGCGTTGATGCACGCGCGATCGGACGGTGCATGGTCATCATCCCCGATATCTTAGGCCGAGAACCGTCCACCTTTGAGACTTAAGATCTCTCTCATTTCTTTTATCAACCAATATAAGTGAAACTTTTTTTAAAATGCTCGCATAAGTGAGACGAAAACATTCATACGGTTAATGTGTCATGAAATCAAGTTCAAGTAAAAGGAGAATCAAAATATGCTCGGAAGAAGGAGAAGTTTTATACCTTTGCTCTGAGAAGGGAGGCTTCAATCAAAGGTGCTCGACATGTTTGTTGGGGTCCAAGGAGGCTAGGGATTAAGCCTCTTGTTGTGGTGTAAAGCCTAGGTATTAATTCGACCAAGCTCAATTTCAAGTGTTGGTTTAAAGCTATGGGGGAGGCTATTTCAGAGGATAATTTGATAGGGCTTTATCTTCTCTTGCTGTTGTGAAGGTGTGGGCATAAGAAATTAAAGTTTGGTGGAGTTTTGAGAGATGTCCTGTTTCTGCCCTAATTTTTAAGCTCAAAATTAGGGTTATACAGGGGGAATCAAGGCAATGGAGTGATTGGAATGGGTCTCAAGGAAGCTCTGTGTGTGATTTGGGAGGCTCTCTTTGAGAAAAATTTTAGCACACCTCCCATGGCCGTGGAGGTGAGTTTTTATAAAAATGGCCATGGGGTGGCTCTCAGGGCACAAATTTGGGTGCATTGTCGTGCTTAGGTGGAGGGCAGAGGAGCTCTTTAATTTGATTTGGATGAGCTGGCCTCTAGGTTTGATTTGGGTGAGCTTTCATGGGGGTGGCTCTTAGTTTTGAGCTTTTCCAGCCACTAGGCCGGCCGGCCGGCCAGAGGGAGGTAGCTAGGAGCTCAGGGAACCCAGGGGAATATATCACAGCATATTAGTGCAATGATACCTAATCTTGTTAAGGATATCTTAAGCACATGCATTTTTGGAAATAATATCCCTTGATTTGGGGGCCCTTGGGGAACCTTTGTTCCATCGCTTGATTTATGTGGTTTCATGGTGTTTTGACTGGTCACTAAGTCCAACTAATGGCTGGGATGGAGGTAATTTGGTGACTTTAGGTTGGCGATTTTAGGGTGGTTAGGTCACATTTAGTGCATGGTTTCAAGTGGGTGCAAATGACCAAGTCTTGGGTTTGGTCTAGGCTAGCCATGTCAACTTACACAATTAATTGTTGAATTTGGTGTATATGCTCATAAGGAATAACATTGGTGAAGGATGGAAGTGGTTTTGAGCTCAATTG
>NW_018221972.1:0-461 GCF_001263595.1 Phalaenopsis equestris
GTTCTTTTCTACATATTTAATAACAAGATAAAATAAACGTTAATTGAACTATGTTTTGTTCTGGTTGATAAACAATTTCAGCTCCCTGATGTCTCCCTGTTAATTTTAGGAAGAGATGTCAGGATCGCGGCTGATCTTTGCTTTTAAAGAGTGTTTAAACCTTGCTTTAAACAAAGAAGATGTACCGCAAGGTGGGATAATCAACTTTGATATGAAATTTGACGATGTTAATATAGAGTATGAAAATCCACTAATGGATGCTATTGAAGAACAAGAAAAAGAGGGATTGCCCTCATTGCTCAAATTCAGCACCAGGATTCTCTCCTCCTCAAAAGGGAAAGAAATCATTGAAGAACAAGATCCAATGGAAGGGCCAAGCCGCCGCCGTTTGCAATGAAAGGGTTAAATGATGAACCTATTATCCAGCATATCCAGTCAGAGTTGAGCTTGCAAAGATCCAT
>NW_018221973.1:0-265 GCF_001263595.1 Phalaenopsis equestris
GTTGCAGTCCATAAACTTAGGGAGGACAAGAATGTTACCCCAGTAAAACAAGCTCCTAAGAGAATGGGCCTCAAAATAGAACAACAAGTCATCGCCGAGGTAAAGAAATTGATAGGCGCCAACTTTGTTAAATAAGAGCAGTACCCCACGTGGTTAGCCAATATTGTACCTGTTAAAAAGAAAAATGGACAGATCCGCATTTGCGTCCACTTCAGAGACTTGAACAAGGCATGTCAAAAAGACGAGTTTCCACTACCTCTATCAG
>NW_018221974.1:0-20279 GCF_001263595.1 Phalaenopsis equestris
GAACTTTATTTTATATATGACATTTGTGTTTTGTTATTTCTTAATCATGAAGTCTGAGTAGTCTCTTTTATCTTTGTCACTACTCTGAGATATGGTGAAATGAAGAGATAATTTGATTGTGCCAATGTTAAAATATAAAATAAATTGTGATGGTTTTTCAACTCCGTTCTTAATTTAATTTTTAATCTGGCCAATTGAATAGTTAAAATATGTTGTGAAACATATGATCCGGGAAAAGGAGTATGAGTTCTACAATAGAGTGAGAATCACATTAAATTCTGTGAAGGAGTAATTTTTTCATGGAATTAAGTGCAAATAAATAGAGAAATATAAATTGTTCGGTGTAGAATTGGAGATTTTAGGGTGACAAACTAAAATCCTAAATTCAATCTTAGTGTTTAAGAACTAAAGCAAGAGTTAGCCTTCAGGGGAAGGAAAGTGGGAGCTCTAGAGTGAGAGCAGCTCTGGAGTGGGAGCCAATATCCTCCTTGCCTAACTACGAATTTAGGGAATAAACCTGAGATTAGCCAATGATTTTCTATAACAATGAATTAGGTTAGAGAATTAAAATTGCTTTTGTTTGGCACAATACACATTTAAACCATTTATTTCATCTCATTTTACCAAAAATTCATTGTAGTGGGAAAGATGCTTCTTCATATTAAAAAACTTCATCACATAAACATAGTTTAGTAGTTACTGTTTTAAACTTTGCATTGAAATTTTGCTAGTAGTTAATAACTTAGTTCTGATAGTATCTCAAACATTCAAACTTAGTGACAATAATTTTGTTTTATTTCTGTGAATTTCCTAGTTAATTTATCGTTTCAAATTTAAACCTTCCTCGTGGGATCAATATTTGGGGATTAAATAGAAAGTCTTACATTCCTTGATAATGATACATATACTTGTGTAGAATCTCAACATTATGTGCTTAACGTTATTATTCATAAAATACCACATCAAGTTTTTGGCATCGCTGTAAAGCGGAGTCAACTTTATAAATTTTACATAACTATATTTTCGGGGATCAAGAATCTCTTAGATATTTTGAAGGACAAATTGAACTTGCTATATTTTGTTCTAAAACCATCCACTAAGATCTTCAGGACTCAATAAGTCATAATTTGGAGTTTATTTGATACACCTTCATCTACTCCTGCAATTTTATTAAATTTATGCAAAATTATATACATGTTGCAAAAGCTAACCTTTCAGCGGGAATGCTGAGAAGATGGCAGGAATGTTTAATTTTTGTTATTTCACTTTCTGCAAAAATTGTAACTGCTTGGGTGTGTACCATATTTTACTTATCAAAACAAATTTTTAAAAATTAATCAACATTTTCAAAACCTAAAAAAAATCGTTTCAAAGGTAACCATAAATCCTTTGAAATTTCTCTAAACTTAAAATGTCCTTGTAAATTTACGGGAGTGCCTTAGAGGAGGTAACCCGCGGTTGCTAATGAGATCTCCCCAGTTTAAATGGGTTTTATAACTCGTTTAAGCTAAGTAAATTTGAGAAGCTAATTCATAAGAAAAATAGTGATACCAGAATGAGGGAAATGTGGGATCCTAACTGGTGTCGCTCTAATCAACTTTAACATTCCTCATGATATTTAAAATAACCATAACCTTAAGAAACACTTGATTTAACATCAGGACTTGCCACATTAGAATACTTAAACTTGCCACGAAAAGGAGCTTGAAGCTAGCATTATGGGCAACATGACCATCTTCAACAGGAAAACATGTTTACACCAACTAAACCATTCCTAAAAATTAAACAACTGAGCCATATGATTTCAAGGTTGTCTACCTAGTGTGACATAAATCCTCAGCTTATCTTTAGGCCTTTGTATGACTCTGCTATATAATATAAGCTCTAACCTGTTTTAAGATTCTGAGGTTATCGTTTGCAATGACCTAAATCCTCACATCTTCTAAACTATTTGTGTGATCGTATCACACAAATGTAAGCCATTATTAATAAAATTGTCAGGATGAACTATTTAAATATTTCTCCTCTAAATTAAAACCAAACCATATGATAACTTTGGAAGTCACCAAGGTTCTCCTTAGGATCTGTGACATCCCCTAGTTCTTCTTCCTTTAGGTTCCAAAAATATAATGTTCTAAATTTGAGCTATTGCCCTTTCACATCCCTTTGTCTGATCTCTTTGAAAGTCTTTTCCCTTGAAATTCTTGAAGACAATATACTTTAATTTTTAATGAAAGTTTTCTTAGGTGAATCGATTATTTAAGATGTAATTAACTATAAGGGCTTGCCTTTATAGGAAACTTTCAAGAACTCAACTTAATATAAACTCCATTTAATTTATTGTATTAAATAATGAAACTTGTCGGCTTTCAGACAACATAAAAAATTGGTTCTTTTGTAGACTTAAATAGATGTCATAAATTCTTTAGTTTATTTAATTGAGTCAACACCAGTAAGTAGTGTGTCTATTTTTTGGGATAGATTTATTACTTGTGGTATTAGGCTTGTTTATTTAAACTACTGAGGATATGAGATCAGTTCGGCCTTATATTTTAAAAATTTAAAATATAAGGTTTCCCAAAAATATATGTATAAATTAAATTAAATCGAGCATCGGGATTTCTATTCCGCCAACCAACAAATTTCAATTTAGTGGCCGACAGCTTCTAGAGGAATCGAAGTACGTGTATTTTCTGCCTCTTTTATACTTCTCTTTTGTTCAAGTTGAAAAGCTCTGTCCTTGTAGCGATTAGCATTTCGGTGTTGTGTTTTTCTTAGTAGTGCATCCGACACCCTTTCCTCATTAAAACTGATTAAATTCCCTATTGATGTGGTTATCATGGATGAGAAATGGCTAGTCCCCTCCGTCAGATTTTGTTGCGTTATCACTTTCTTCCTTTTTGGCGAGGAATCTTCTTTAGTACCGATCCTCTACAATGATGGTAATCCTTCTTTCTCTTGCCGTCTGACTATGTCCATCAGAGGACCCTCATAGTTTACGTTGACCTGATCAAAGTCTAATTCAAAGTCTATGATGCCACCCTCAACTGCCCTTTCTTTGTTTAGTGCGAAATTCATGCCATCTCTAAAGGCAAAAATTAGCTTTTGTCCTAACATTTTTCTACAAAAGACTGAAAAACATCAGTGCATTGAAATTTAGCATGAACAAGAACAAAAATGAATCATTCATTAAACAAGAATTTTAATTTGTATAGGTGCAAATTTTATTTATGTAATTTAATTTATTTTAATGAAATTTCAAAATTAGCGACAAAAGGAAGAAATTAAAATGGATAAATCCCAAAATTTTTATTTTATTGAGGTTAATTTTATTACAAAATTTTGGACCCAGTCACAGACGTTTGGCCAACAAAATAACCCCATAACAATCAAAATTTCAAAGAGTTGATTTCAAGCAATGTTACGTTGGGTAATATGTCTTCAAGTAGCGACCATTGACTGGTAGCATAGGTTTTTTGCCTTAAAAATCCACTAGCTGGTAAGATCCTCTTGAGTAAGCTTTTTCTATGATGAATATTTCTATGTTGAATAGTCCCTCTTAAGTTTGTTCAAAATTTTCACCTATCTTGCGTTGTGCAAGAATAGGTCTTTTAAGAACAAGAATGAAGTCACCAACTTTAGACGCCCTTGGGCGAGCCAATTTATCATGAGCATGCACCATTCTCGCTTGGTAGAGTTCCAGATGTTGTGATTCTAGTTATTTTCCATTAAGACTTTCTAATTCTTCAAGTTTGAGTGTTGTGATTTTTTTGGCAGTGGCGACTCTGAGAGATGCTGTCGGGACTTCTAGCTGAAGTATAACAACGAACCCGTACACAAGTGCATTGGATGTACATTGAGTGGGTGTTCTGTAAGTTGTTTGGTAGATCCAAAAAGCTTTCAATAGTTTATATTTCAATAGTTTATTATGCCAGTCTCTTTTGTTTTCATCCAATGTCTTCTTTAAGATTTGCACGAGTGTCTTATTGAAGGCATCGACTAGTCCGTTCACCCTGGGATAGTAAATTGTAGAATACCTCAAGTCTATCCCATGTCTTTTGACCAAATTGTTGATCTTTGTGCTCTTGAAGGTTGTTCCATTGTCAGAAATCACTCTATGCGGTACAAAAAAATAGTAGACAAATTGGCTTTTGAAAAATTTCAGAACATGCTGTGTTATGACCTCTCATAACGGCACTGCCTCTGCCCACTTGGAGAAGTAATCCGTAATAGCAAGAATAAATCTGTGTCCCTTAGAGGATGAAGGGTCTATCAGACCTATTATGTCCGTGCCCCAACACTCGAATGGCCACGAGGCAACAAATTGGGAGTAGTACATTTGGAGGTTTGTGTAAGACCACCCCATGCACTTAACAAAGGTGACACCTTCTAGCTGTATCCGTGCAATACAAAATCTTTGCTGGACAATAATACCCGAGTCTTTTGATCTTCACTTTCATCTTTGGCCTTGACTGGTGAGCACCACACATTCTGACATGTACTTCTTTGACAATATTTCGTGCTTCGGACCTCTTAGACATCACAACCACATCTGATAGAACGATCTTCTGTAGAGGACATTACCCACTAGAGCATATGACGTTCCCCTTCTTGTGATGCGATATGCCTCAGAATTGCCCTATGATAGCTTTTTAGTTTGCAAAATCTTTTATTAATGGATTATTCTAATATTCATTGATGTTAGCAACTGCAATCACCATTCCTTCTTCTTTTTTGAGTTTCTGTAAATTGTCAGATTCGATCAATGACAAAACTCATTGTCCTTGTACTGTAATGTCGATGGACTCTATCAGTGGACATGCCAGTTCCTTGGCAAGTTTTGCTAGAGCATCAACATGAACATTATTGCCTTGAGGAATCTGATATAGAGACAAGTTGGGT
Source organism: Phalaenopsis equestris (assembly GCF_001263595.1). Lineage (NCBI taxonomy): Eukaryota > Viridiplantae > Streptophyta > Magnoliopsida > Asparagales > Orchidaceae > Phalaenopsis > Phalaenopsis equestris. The sequence continues at coordinate 4,903 of NW_018221974.1, forward strand.
ATCTGTTCTAATATTTTCATTGTGTACCAGTGGTACTCTGCTAGCTTTGGCGTCAAAATCTTATACTATCCAATAATTTGTTGGATGAAGAGCTGCGAGTCACCATAGACATCAATATCAGTTATATCTATTAAGATTTCCAACTTCAACCAGGTGATTAATGCTTCATATTTTGCTTCATTGTTTGTACACGGCTCTATCAGGTGATAGGAGAATCTCAACATACCCTTATATGGAGTGATGAAAATCAGACCAAATCCTGCTTTGCCTGGTATAATCATTTATGATCCTTTGTCCTTTTTGGCTAAAGAAGCTCCATCAAAGTAAAATTCTCAATGTCACTGGACAGTTCTAGTTGCAGTATCTGTTCATCTGGTAGTTCATTGTTGAGTGGGGACCCAGTTAGAAGTGGGTTCGTTGCGAGAAAATCTACTAAAATTTGTCCATTGATAGCGTGGAGGGGAACAAAAGTTATATCAAATTGTAATAAAATCATGTACCACCTTGCTAAATGTCTGGAAAGTGTTGGTCAGATCATCAAATATTGCAATGGATTAAATTTTGAAATAAAGGTAATCTTATGAGAGAGCAAGTAATGCCTATGCTTTTGGGCGACAAAAATTAAAGCTAGACAATGCTTCTCAATAGACAGATAATATACCTCTATCAGTATTAGATGACAAATTAGGTAGTCGAGCGAATTTTCCTTACCCTCGTCATTGATCTGATCTAATAGGTCTCCGAGAGAGTCGTCTAAGGCCATGGTATAAAGTAGCAATGATTTCCCCAGCGGAGTCACCAGAACTTATTGGTCGACATATGGTTTTTGGTGACATAAACAGATGTTATAAATTTTTTAGTTTATTTAATCGAGCCTCACCAATAAGTAGTGTATCTACCCTTTGAGATAGATGTGTTGCTTGCAGTGTTAGGCTCATTTATTTAAACTACTGAGGATATGAGATCAGTCTGGTCTTGTATTTTCAAAATTTAAAATAACTATTTTTCCCAAATTAAATAAATTAAATTAAACCGGGTGTTGGGAATTCCATTCTGACAATCGATAATTTCTAATTGATGACCGACAAATTCTGCTGACTCCACTGGGGATTAGATTCTCTCTCTATTTAAATCAGGAAATCTTGTCTTCATACATCGATAATGTGCCCATGCCCTTTATGGACCAAATTACCCTTCTTTCGTTTACATACTTCACACATTTATTTCTTTGGAAAGTATGATCAACTCTTCTGGATTTAAGGACCGTCTGTTCAATCACCTTTGGACAGAGTGGTTTGGGAGTTCATTAAGACTTTTATCTTTTCTGTGGGGTTGGACCCCAAGAGGTGTGTTGGCAGACTAGTTCCCCCTTGGCATTGTGCATTGTAAAGTTGGTCTCGCCATGGGTCCGAAAATTTACTTTCCCCTTCGAGTTTGGTTTGCTACTTTGTAAATTAAGAAGAATTATGTCTTGTTGTGCTTGCTCTTTAACCTTTCTTGTTTAATTAATTAAATCCTTCTACTTTCAAACTATTTTTATTAAATTTTAAAATCTTGACAAACTGAAATGACAAAATGAAATTAAATAAATACTGCCCAGTTTATAGATCAGACTTTGCTAATTTTTAGTGCTCGCACTAGAATTACATGGTGCTGGCCAAATAACTAACCCTAGAGCTTTCTTTTTGAAGTTGTTGTAATGGGGTTCCTGACAATCTGCAATACTTCCAACGTTGCTCCCACCCTCAAGTTTGGAACTGGATTCAATGAACTAAAAGTTTTTCTCAAAAAAAGCACTGTTCGTCAGAATGAAAGTTGCAGCTCAGAAGTTTAGGAGCCTTTCGTTGAATTCAACCTAAACTGTCCCTAAGATATTCCTTCATGGAAAAGGTGAAAACTGCTACCCCAACACCTGCTAAGTCTGTTGTCCCCTCTTCTGCCAAAAGAAAGGAGATTATGATTGTTGAACATACAAAAAAAGAATTTTCTGTCCCACTTTTGGTGTTTGAAATTGGATTGGGTTCGAAGTTTGCACCATTAACTCAATCTTAAAGAAAAAACCACACCCGAAGGGCTTGAAAGGCCGCTAAAACAAATTTTCCAGAAAAGATACCTGTTGATGAATTTCCTCAGGAGGAGGAACTTGGATTACTTGAAACCTCTCTGCTCCTACGAGGGAGTATGTTCCACCTGTTAATGAATACTAATGGATATGAAATTATTCAAAAGATCATTGCTACCTTACCATCGTTTCTTGGTCATAGTGAGAAGAGGGAGAAGCCCCCTCCTATCACTAAGGTTCGTACAGTGTTCTAGAGATTAGCTGCTAAAGAAGGATGCTTAGTGGTTGAACTACTTAAATGAGTGGGATGCGTTTTATCCCCTGGATATCCAAGGTTATCGTACCAATACAGTTTAATTAGCCTGTAAGGAAAAAAATGTGGAATGAAATAGAGGTCTGAAGTATCAACCATCGTTGCAGAGATTGCTATTGAGTTTGATGAACAAGTGGAAAATGTTTAGGAAAGTCCTCCAAATCTTAAGATCATCCAAGAAGCCTTAGAGTTATCCCAAGAGCACGGAGTAGCTATTGATGATGATGAAGATTTTGATTTTAACTACTATCTCGATTAGGATTTTGTTGACCTCACTTTTGGCTGAGGTTTAGTTTTCCCTCTTTAGTAGCCTAGGGTCTAGCCATAACACTTTCCTGTTGACTATTCCTAGAAAACTAAAAAAGGAACCCTCGGCCATTAGAAATCTAAACTCCTCTTTGCTCAACTTGAAGTTCCACATATTGGTACTAACCTCTAGTACTTAGTAGGTGGGGCCAGTATGGAGGGTCTTAAGGAGGGTCCCCATAGGACTGCTTGACCTTAAGGTTGACTCTAGGTGTTGGTCTGGAGTTAGTTCACTCACTTGCACTCACTTTCTCCCACAATTACCCACAATCACTCATAAGCCCTAAACCAAAAATTGTTAACTTTGATCCCTTGATCCTTTGGGAGACTCATGTAGATGGTCACCTAGACTCACTAGCCCTAGGCTAGGGTCTAGCTAAGACCACTACATAGAGGGCCCAAATGGGGATTTGGTTGGTTCATAGCTCATATAGGGTGGTTGGTACCCCAATTCTACCAAAATGTCCAATTTGGCCTTTTGCCCCTAAATCCAACCAAATTACCTAAATGCCCCTGAAACCCTAAATTTGGCCAAAATCCTCAAATTCACCCAAAATACCCAAATTTGTTCAAAAATCATTTCAAGCCATTTCAAAATACCCAAATTGCCCAAATCCACCAAAAAATTCCAAAATTACCAAAATACCCCTAAATTTGCCAAAATTACAAAAATACCCTTGACACCCCACTTTCCCAAAATATCCAAAATCAATTCAATTATCTCCAAAACCAATTTGGACCATCCAATTGAACACAATTTGGCCAATTTCACCATTTTGACCAAAACCCCCAAATTGCATTTAAAGGCCCAATGTCCCCAAATTCACCTTAAATTTCCATCAATTTGGCCCTAATTCCCCTCAATTTCAACCCTAAACTCAAATTCATATTTTATTTGATCAATCTAAACTAAACCCAAGAGTAATTGGCCCATGCTTTGAGCTCAATCGTTATCGAAATAAAAAACCCCAATCTTAGACATATTACAGAATCCCACCAAGTTGAACCCCATAACCTACTCAATTGGCCCCAATTTGGTTCCTAAAGTCTTCATAACACTCCTACACATCAAATTTAACCTTCAGTTGGCATTCATCAAGCGTTGGAATTCATCAAGCCTCAATTTTAATCCAAGTACAAAACCCCCAGATTTGCCCCAAAGTGTCTATGTCTCTAAACCCACCAAATTGAAAGCCTTAACCCCAAAATTTCCACTCCATTCCTTCATGAAAAATCCTCATAAAATCTTCCTTGATCATTTGGACCATAAAATTGAGCCAAATTCCAAGCCTTGATCAACCTAAGCCCAAGTCTAGTCCAACATGACCAAATTTACCAAAACCCCAAAATCCTTCAAATTGAGCTTCCAATTGAACTCAAAATTATTTCAATCCTTCACCAAAAATTTTTGTGACAATCATCTACACAATGTTGATCAATCAAGTGAGCTCAATGTCATGGATAGCCTAACCCAAAAATAACTTCCAGCCATTTTGACCAAATTGAACCCATACACCAAAATTGACTTAGTCATGCCTAAGCCACCAAGTTAATGACACCATAGCCACCAAGTACACCCTATGGACCAGGCTAAACCCTTTCAAACCACCAAAGTAAGCTATGGACAAATGGGTCCCTAAATTCAGGGATCTTAGCCCATTTTTGGGCCTTAACCAAAAATTACTTTCATCATGAAAAACCCTTGGAGGTAAATTATAATTAGGCCTCCCATTGACTTATCTGAGCTTCTAGCCACCTTCCCTGGCCCTATCGGTCGGAAAACACCAAAATCGAGAGCCACAAAGCCAAATCAAACCCAATTTTAACCCTAAAGGCCAGCTGATCCCAATGGCTCTTTAGAGCTCCTCAACCCTCCATATAAGCACCATTTTACACCCATCAATTAGCCTTGAGCTCCCCTCTAAGCTGCTCTATTTAATCAACCCCTCCATGCCAAAGAGAAGTATGTGCCAAAATCAAGGGGAAACTCTGTCCAATTGCTTTCAGACACTCTTCAAGAACTCCTGAGCTCATTGCCACCATTTTCCCCCATTGATCCCTACTGTGGAAGCCCAATTTTAAGCTTAAGCTTTTAGCTCAAATTAGGAAATCTCTCCACAGTCCACCAAATTCAAATTAATTATGCTCACACCATATCTAAAGCAAAAGGATTTGATTCCCCATCAAACTCCCCTCTCAAACAGCCTCTAAACTAGCTCTAGATCAACACCTGAATTTGATCTTGATCGAATTCATACCTAGACAATTTACCAAGGTTTAAGACTACATCCGGAGGTTTGTTGGGTCCAATCGAAGCTACCAAAGCTTAAGCTTTTAGCTCAAATTAGGAAATCTCTCCACAGTCCACCAAATTCAAATTAATTATGCTCACACCATATCTAAAGCAAAAGGATTTGATTCCCCATCAAACTCCCCTCTCAAACAGCCTCTAACCTAGCTCTAGATCAACACCTAAATTTGATCTTGATCGAATTCATACCTAGACAATTCACCAAGGTTTAAGACTGCATCCGGAGGTTTGTTGGGTCCAATCGAAGCTACCACAACCATCTGATTAAGGTTAAGGCCTACCCTCTCAGAAAAAGGTATTGAACTCCAACACTAAATTGAGCTTATTTCAATTCTCTATACCTCTTTACTGTATTTTGTATCATCTAAACCATATAGATGTGTTTGTTTTGAGTAGATGAAGGATTAGAAATTAACCCCATGCAATTTGATTGAGTCTAGCTTGAGATCTTAGGGTTTTAGTGTGGCAGCTCACTGGTTAGGTCACTTGGGGACGATAACAGAGAGCCGTCCAATTGGATGGAGGAGATCAAGCCAAACGGACTCTCAAAGCATAAAATGCGGTCTTCGTGGAGGCTACATGGCTGGTGCCATCAAATGGCGGAGTGCCGCATGGAGACTTCGGAGCTTCCTAAGATCTAGTCAGCGCCGCGTGGATAAGTAGAAAAATAGGAATTTTTGAATTATTTAAAATTCCTAAACTTAAAAAATCCATATCTTTCTCTATAAAAGTTGTAAAAATAAAATAAAATAATGCTCTTGCTCAGTGAACATATGAGCATAGAAGAATAATGTGGACTAAAAATAAAAATTATTTTCTCACTCCTTGATTTTTAATTAATTAAATACCCTCTGTGGTATTGTAATTCTCCATGGCTTAAAACATTTCACCATAGCTTAAAATTTTGAGGGTTTGTTCCTCATGACAGAGGCTATGTCTTCTTATTTTTCCAAGGTCAGAGGACATTCCTATGCTTCTAGCCCTAATTTTCAAGCTAAGGTGACCATTTTGGTTATTTTAATTATAGAAATGAAAATATCACTTGAAAAATTATGAGAGTATTTTTATTAGGTTTCCTATGGTCAGAGAAATCTAGGAAAAAATATTATGATGCTTTGAATCACCTTGCACATTTCTATACTTTGTGAAATGCATAAACCTTATAATAATTTATGTAAATTATATGCTTTTCAGAAATTAAGAAAATCACTTCCCCACTGTTCATAAAGATCATATTTACTCACTGTAGAAATATCAAAATTATTTAACTTAGTCTAAGCACAAAAGTAAATTTTTAAGAAAACCTTGCTTTTTTATATAAAAATATTTATAACAAATTAAATATGCTTAAGAAAATTATGAAAGTTGCTTTTATGAGTTCCTTGTGATTAGAAGCATTTTATAAAAATAAAACCCATTTTTATGAAAATATTTCATTTTTCAAATATATGTTGAATTAAAAATAAATTAAATAATCAAAAATTTCAAAAATGTAAAAAATGGTTCAAAATGAGTGAGATTGTCCCCTGATCACTTAGAAATCATTAAAACATTTTTCCTAATTCTTCTAAGTTAAAAATGATTTTTAAATACTTAAAAATGAATTTTTCATGTTTTCCCATTTAAATATTTATAATAAATAAATTAAAAATCACAAAAATATAAGATTTGATTTAGTGGGTTTTAGTGGGTTTTCTAAATTTAGAGAAATCTATTAAAAATATAAAAATGATATTTGTAATTAAACTATTATTTTCTATTTAATTTAATCGTTGAAATTGATGTTGAAATTGATTTTAATCGTTGAAATTGATTAAAAATTAAAATAACAATATTAAAAATTTGATTCAAAAAATAATGAAATTTGGTTTAAGTGTTTCTTTAACCTTAGGGAACCTCTAGTAATTTTTCCATAAATATGAATTTTATTTTGGATAATTAAATAAATTAACTTTTGAAAATCCTATCTTCTAAATATTAAATAATTATCTAAATTAAATTAAATTTTTGAGAGGTTCACATGTTCTCCTCTAACATTATAATTACCTCATGGATATGACACTTTAAACCCTCAAAATCATTTGAGTGGTGTTTGATGAGTTATGGGTAAGGGCAAAAACGTCATTTTAGACTTTGGTGCCTTAACCAAAATTTAGGATTAACAAAGGGAAAAATAAGATAATTTTGATCCTTATAAACATGTTTGGATGATTAAAATACAATGGGATTAAGAGATAGAAACTCACTCACCACCCTTGGACAATATCAACAAGATCATAATTCTCCCAATCTTCATGACTTGAAAGTCAATTGAGATCAGACGATTCTTAAATGATGGGCTTAAGTCGGAAAGATGATAGTTTACTTTTCTTAAGCCTTAAGTTGAGAATGGTTTGACCATTTGATATGGATATATGCTACTTAAATCAAAATCTTGGTAATCACCATTTCACAAATTATGATTATTAAAGGCTTAGTAGTGACCTAGGCTCGATCTCTTAATTCAATTTATTGGGATTTAGAAGATGACATAATTGGTGACTAACATCTTTAAAACTATAAGCCTGACCTCAATCACGGGCACCACAATCTTGAATGACCTAAAATCTCCTTAGGGGCACCCACTCACATAACCTTTGAACGAAACATCAATTGATTAATCGAGTACCCTATCATCGGGATAATTAAATTTTTAAGTTTCACTGAGCAATGGGGTAGTCACACTCTAGTCTCGGATGATTAATGGAACAATATAATAATTCAAATATGAACTCAGAATATTTCAAGATATCTTCAAAGTGACCCGGGGACATGCCTCGAGCATTTTGAAATCTATTGGACTTTCTGAAAGGCAAGGCAAATTGGACTAAATTGGACTTGCCATATTTTTATCCTAAAAACATCTACTAGGATTTTTTGAGATTCAATAAAGTCATAGCTTGGGGTTTGGTAGTTAAAACTTCATCTACTCATGCAATTTAAATTCCTTGCAATACTATACACATGCCTTACAAGTACTGACATTTTAGGTGGTGGAACGAGACACAGCGATAGGTTCGCTTTTATCGTACCATCTTTTCTTGTACTTTGCAAATTATATTTTTATACTTATAAATCTTGCCTGTTAAACAATGATGTCACTCTGCATGAAAACCAAAACTGCTAGGATAGTCGCAAAACTAAAACTAAAACTAAAATCAACTAAGGTAAAATTCACCGCCACAATATTCAAAATATAAGAATACTAAAAATTTAATCACAAACATTGAAAAACAACAATTGCAACTAAATTAAGACATCTCTATCGAATGATCAAGAATCTCTTAGAGGAGGTAACCTACAATTGCTAACGAGGCTTCCCATGGTCTAAATGAATGTATGAAACTCATTAAGTTGGGTTTAGTAAACTCATTTGAACTAAGTGAATCCAATAGAAAATAATGGTGTCAGAATGAGAGAACCGTAAGATCCTAACCGACATCGCTCTAATCAACTTTAACATGCCCTATAACATTTAATGACCATAACCATAGGGACATCTGATTTGACATCATAACTTGACACATTAGAAAAATTAAACTCATCACGACGAGGAGCTTGAAGCTAGCACTATGGACAACACGGTGATCCCCGATAACTGCTTATATGCAACAATATAACAATAATTCTGATTATATTTTACACTTATATTTCCTTATTTCACTACAAATCCAAAAATTTGATCCTGAAGGAAAATAAGAATTTAACTTTTAATTTATATATATTGGGATACTACGCAAGTATATGTATCGTTATCAAGTAATATAAGACTTTTTAACTAAGACCTGAATATCGAACTCACAAGGAAGATAAACAATATGCACTTTTTGGAAAACTTTTTATTTTTAAAAAGATAATTATTTAAACTAAATACATTTTTGCGGTAAAAAAAGTTTAAATATTTTTGGTAATTTTAATATTTTGACAAAAACAGTACAAACTTAAAAAGATAACTGATGTTTTTGTAGAAGATAAGCACTAAATATGAAAATATCTTTCTCCTTATCATGAATTAGTAATAAGTATAAGAATTATGTTGTGTAAGTATGCATATTGTGTTGTACGAAATATGAGCAATAATATTCTTTACCCTTACTATAGATGTTATAAAGAACATTGGTTAATTTAAAGTTTAAATAGTTCTGAAGGCTGGCTAGGCAGGGAAGATACTAGCTCTCACTCTAGAGTTTCTAACTCTACACCCTTCAATGAATATTTCCCTATTTATTTGCACTCAATCATATGAAATACATTCTCATTCGTACAACCTCATGTGATTCTTTCCAATTGTTGACTGAGACAATATCAGCCCGGTTCTTTCATGTTCTCATAACAAATTTTAGCATATGGATTGGCCAAATCAAAAAGTAAATGAATTACATGGATTTAAATAATCACAAGTTCTTCCAACATTAAAGATCAATACTCTTCACATCTTCCATCCAACACTTAATTACTTATCATTTTAAGAAGAAAGATAAAGAAAACACTCAGAATCCATGGAGAAAACAAAACCATAGTTTATTTTAAAAGTAGAAACCTTTGTCAAACCAACAACAAGTCTCAATTAAAACCAAAAGTAGTCCAAAATAGAAGATAAAAACTTATCTCAAGTCCTCCACCAAACTCTTGAAGTTCCTTTGAATCTCTTCTCTTTTACCACAATTTCAATATAAAACTAAAATAAAAAAAAGATAAATATGTGGTGCCTGAAAATATCTCTAACTAACTCTTCAATTTTTGAACTTTCAAAACTTTCCCAGTACTTTCAGGACCTCTTTCAAAGTATCAATCTTCTTTCTTTTATAATTCTCTAAAAGGTGCCTTGGTATCTCTTTAAAATGTGCCTTGATTCGATGTATTTACCCAAGAGATGCATCCTTTCACAATAATTTTCATCCATGGTGGTAATATCCACCTATTAAGCCAATAGGTGCCTCAAAAACCTCTTCAAAATTTCCAAAAACCAAATTTACTCATCCAATAATTGCCACTGGCGCTTAAGCACGGGGCCTCTGGCGCTTTGGCATGGCCTTCTTTGTTTAGCTAAAGCTTAAACGTCGGATATGGTGCTTAGGCACCAAAACACTTTTGCACATATTTCACCTATTTTCTTCAAATTTGATTTTTTTTACTCCTTTAAGTATTTTTCACCTTTTTACCTATATCTGAAAGAAAAACATAAAAATATCTTCCATTAAAGCACAATATTTAAAAAATAGGTAAAATAATGTGTGTAAAAATACTATATATTTTAGGTGTATCAGCTGTTCTTGGTTTTGGCCACATCCATCTTCAACAGCAAGAGAATCTACAAACAACATATCTTTCCTTTGAATTAAATAACTAAGCCTTAGGATTTAGAGGTTGCTTCGAGGTTGTTTTCTTATGCAACAAAAATTCTCAACCTTTTCTTTAGGCCTTTGCACAATCATGCTGTGCAATATAAGCCCTAACTCGTCTTGGGATTCCGAGGCTATTTGTGTGATCGTTTCATATAAATGTAAGCCCTAACAAATAAAATTGGCAACTTGAAACATTTAAATTATCTTTCCACAAAATAGAAACCAAACATTAGAATAGCTTAGGAAGTCACCGAGGTTCTCCTCGGGACCTGCAACATCCCCTAGTTCTTCCTCTTTTGGACTCTACAACAAAATGTTACAAATTGAGCCATTCCCCTTTCACGCCTCTTTGTCCAATCTCGTTGAAAAGTCCTATCATTTGACCTCTTTCAAGATAATATTTCCTAATTTTTATCGAGATTTTTCTATCCCCTTTCATGCCTCTTTGTCCAATCTCGTTGAAAAGTCCTATCATTTGACCTCTTTCAAGATAATATTTCCTAATTTTTATCGAGATTTTTCTTAGGTGACTTCGATTATCTAAGATGTAATTAACTATATGGGCTTGCCATTATAGGAAGCATGTCCGAACCCAACTTAATATAAATCCTATTTAATCCTTTATATTAAATAGGAAACTTGTCGGCAAATACAAAGGTTTCACAGACCAAACAGACGTCATACTTTCCTTAGTTTATTTAATGTCTCATCCTTAAGTCTTGTGTTTATCTTTCGAGATAGATACAGAGTTTGAGGTATATAGTGCTCTTTCATTTAAATTATGAAAAATATGAGGTCAGTTTAATCTCATATTTTTCTAAACTTAAATATATATGTAAATTAAATGTCCTTCCAAAGTCGGCGACGAGATTTTGATTCCGGTGGCCGACAACTTCTAACGGGCAACTCCTTCAACGGGCAACTTCTTAAACTAGAATAGTGCCGAAAGATCCTGATGACTCCGCTGGGGATTAGTTTCTCTCTCCAATTAAATCAGCAAATATTGTCTTCATACATCAGTAAAGTGTTCATGTCCCTCTTGAACCAAATTACCCTTCTTCCATTGACATGCTTCTCTTATTTCATTCTTAGGAGAGTATAGTCAACTCCTTCGGACTTCAGGATTGTCTATTCGACCACCTTTGAATAGAGAGGTTCATGAGTTCATTAGGATTTTTAATTTTTGTGTGGGGTCGGACCCCCAATAAGTGTGTTGGTGGACTAGTTCCACCTAGGCATTTTGTGTTGTTAAGTCGTTAAGTCGGTCCCACACTGGGTTCTGAACTTCACTTTTTCCCCTTACGAGTTTGATTTGCTATTCTGTAAATTAAATTGGATTTTGTCGTGGTGCGCATGCTCTTTAATTCATCTTATATTAATTAAATCTTTATACTTTCAAATTATTTTCATTAAATTTTAAATTTCCACAAATTAAATAAAGACTTAGCCGGTCTACAGATCGACCTCTGTTAATTTTTAGTGCTCACACTAAGATTACAAGGTATTGGCCAAATAGCTAACCCTAGAGCTTTCTTTTTTGAAGTTTCTGCAACTGCGTTTCCGACACTCACTTTCTCGTGCAACCTGCTGACGAGCCGCGCTGCCCGCACTGTTGCTCCCACCATCAAGTTGGAGTCAAATTTGAAGATCTCAAGGTCATTCTCGGGAAAGCCCTATTTGTCATAATGAAGGTCACCGCTCTAAAGGTTCAAGAACCATCTGTTGAGTTCAGCTTGAACTGCCCTAAGGACTTCCCTTCTTACAAGAAGGTCAAGACTACTACCACCACAGAACCTACCAAGCCTGCTGTTCTTGCTCCTGCTAAGGGAAAGAAGTCATGATCGTTGAAGACCCGACTAAGGGATCAGTTGTCCTGCCATCAGTATTTGAAATCAGATCAAATTCAAGGACTATACTGTTAACCCAAACTCAAAGGAGAAACCACAGCTGGAAGGTTCAGAATGCTGCATAATCCCAGATTTTTTAGGAAGTGCCTGTTGATGATGTTCCTCATCAGGAGGAGTTAGGATTACCAGAGACGTATCCATTTCTGCAAGGGAATAGGTTTCATCCCTTAATGGATACAAATAGGTACGAAAGTATCCAAAAGATTGCCGCTAATTTACCGACACTTCATGGACACTCCTTGATACCTTAATAGATTCAAATGGTTTCCTCCCATATCAAAATATCATTTAAGTAATCCTTGATCAATCACCAAATGTTTTTTAGATCTTGGGATTCGTACTAAATCCTTAAATTATAGTCTTTCTTGTAGCCTTTCCTTCTCAGATTGATTCAAATTATTGTTCCTTTTGTTCCTTTCTAGATACAATATTCTCCTAATGATTTTCTCAATTTGCATATTAATATCAAACTTAAATTTATAAGTAATGGATCTCTATAAAATAGTTTAAGATCTCCCAAATTGAAGATTGAATTCTCTCTAGATGATTTAGATTCTGGATTAAAATCTACTATATTACCTTTTTGTTTCAAATTATTATCTAATTCTTACCCTTGAGGCTGAGGGAATGGTGGAGATGGTTTTTCTATATTTATCTTGGTTGATGAAATAGATTTTTATAATTCCTTAGGAATTTCTTCCAATGGTCTTTCGATCCCGTTTTCCACTTTTCTCAACTCACCATTTATTTGAATAATATCCTCCACTTCTCTTTCACTACTTAGTTGGATAGCTTGATCTTGCTAACTATTGTTCTCCTTAAGGTTTATCTCAGGGTCAATAAGTAAAATATACGGAGGATCAGTCTTAATTAAATTAACAATCTGCATTGTTGATTTTCTATATTGATTATTGCTGCCCCTATAATTTCCAATTGACTCGCTATTTGAATCACAACCTCTTCTAATACTTATTCTTTCTCCTAATCCCGTGGGTTTGAGTTAAATCTATAAGGAAAGAAAAGTCCATCATTAAAGTTATCCCGATTATTCCAATTACATGTATGAATAAATTAATTATCTTCCCACAATTAGTTTTTTCCTCCAAAATTTTTTTTTGTAGTTAAAGTTCAAATTCTTTTCCCAACCTGTGTTGTAATAATTAGAATATGGATTGTATATCTTATGGCTTGTTTCAAAAGAGCTAGATCAATTATTTGTTAAATGAATCTTTTTCAATAATTGGTGGTCCTTGACTAGAATTATAATCCAAATTTGAATATTCATTATCATGTCGATCCGTCATTTCTACAAAAAATTCATAAAGTCTTTTTTTATTCATAATCCTCTTAACAGTTCTCTCACGATCTGAGTCATATGGTTCAAGGCCCGAATTACTCTAACAATGCATACAAATCTAAAGACTTAACTAATAGGACATATATCAAAAATTCTTTTGGTATTTTGGACTTTTCTATAAAATAAACACCCAATAGTTTAACACACTAAATAAGAACATCACAATTTCCAAATCTAGGTCCTACTGGTTCAAATAAAATTCTCCCAAAGTTCTTACCATAGAATCCTTGACAATGGCTCCAAAAACATAGCCAAACCCACAATTATGCAGTTATTTATGTTCCCAAAAGATGACAAAAAACTTGACCCAATTTATATTTAGTGGCTAGTGTGCAAAATGTATATGATATAGAGTTTAGAATTTCATTTATATTTCACACACTAGGGGTTCTATGCAAGTGTACGTATCATTTCATATAATATAAGGATTTTTTTAATGACCTCAGTATCGATTTCACAGAGAAGTGAGGTAAAAATTCCTTTCCTATAGACTAATTCTAGTCTACTACTGCCAGGTTTTAGTTTGAAATTTTTGAAAAGTTTAGTTTTCCTAAATTTACTAATTTACTATGAAATTAAAGTTAAATAAATTATTTAAAAACCTAACATATGGAGATTGGCTAAAACTTAGAATGTTTTTATATAAATAAAATCCCTTTCCCCATATGATAAGATTATAATCAGTGTAGGAATCAAGTGTTTAAAGTTTAAAATGTTCTATTATGATAAATAGGAGCATACCTGCTTCTTTACCCTCTTCGAAGTGCATAAATAACATTGAATAATATAAATTAAGCTACAGCTTGTGTGGTAGTGCTGAAAAATTCTAGCCTGCCACTTCTAAATTACCTAGTAGGCCCTCTCTATAGGACCTATCAGGGACCCTTCGTTCCTACTTTAGACCAAATTTGTAAAAAATCTAGTCTGCTGCCCTATAAACAACAATTCTATGCCCATCAAAACTTATCTCCCTATCTATTTTCACTCTCCTTAGATTGTGGTTGCCCTCCTCATAAGGTTGCCCTCCTCATAAGCCCTCCTCATAAGGTTAATGTGGTACTGACTAGTTTGGTGAAATCATAGCTTTCCCAGGACTTTCTGTTTTGCAATGGTTTTTAAAATTATAATTGATCATTTTATAAAGAAAATTAAGAACCAGTGAAAATACCATCATAATTTTGGAATAAAATGAACCTTCAAACAATTCTAATCCCACGTATGACTAATTCACATGACAAGGAGAAAGAGTAAGGAAAACTACTCACTAAGCATGGAGAAAACACAACAGAAAATTATATTTAAATCAAAGAAAATTAACTAGAAAAGTGTTTAAAATAATTATAAGATATTAAAGAACACAGTACTTAGCTTTTTCCCTTGAAAGAAAGATGAAAATCCCTCCAACAATGTCTCCTACTAATCCATGAAATGCTCACACAATTCCTTATAGATATCTCTTAAAATCCCTCACCAATCTCTTAAATAAAGGTTGAAATCTAATTTTTCTACTCCTATCCATGACCTTTTGATGTTCTTGAAGTTTCCAAGAGTTTGAAACGCTAAAGGGTTCCTTTGCAAGTGCCAAATGGTCCGTAAAACAACCAAAATCAAGAAATAACCGACGGAAGCGGTTACATGTGCAATGACGATAAAATCGATGCTGTGGCACTCATTTCTCGACGTGAATAGCGCTATGGCACCAGTTAAAAAGTTTGGGCTACTCCAATTTGCTCCATT
>NW_018221975.1:0-2655 GCF_001263595.1 Phalaenopsis equestris
TCTGACAATGGGACAGCTTTCAAAAGTAAAAAGATAAATAATTTTGTCTGAAGACATGAGATAGATTGGAGATACTCTACGATTTACTATCCTAGAGCAAATGGTCTGGATGAAGCTTTCAACAAGACACTAGTACATATTTTACAGAAAACACTGGATAAAAAAAAAAGGGATTGGCACAACAAACTATTAGAAGCCTTATGGACCTACCAAATGACTTTCAGGACTCCCACTCAGTGTACACCTTATATGCTCGTGTACGGAGCCGAGGCCATGCTACCGCTAGAAATGCAGACACCATCTCTCAGAGTCATCGTTGCCAGCCAACTAACAACAGAAGAAATTGCAAAACTCAGATTTGAAGAACTGGAGAGTCTCGAGATAAAATGACTAGAAGCACAACAACATTTGGAGCTCTACCTGGAGAAGATGGTACAAGCCCATGATAAATTGGTCCACCCAAGGACATTCACAGTTGGTGACCTCGTGCTTGTGCTCAAAAGACCTATTCTTGCATGACGCAAAATAGGTGAAAAATTCAAGCCAACTTGGGAGGGACCATTTGTCGTTGAAAAGGTCTACAAAGGAGGAGCCTACCAGTTAGTGGACTTCCGAGGCGAAAGACCCATGTGACCAATAGATGGATGATACCTAAAAACCTATTACGCAACATGATGCTGCTCAATGCCGCTTGCCTCTTCTTTCTTTGAAACTTTGAAACTTTGATTATTTTAGGGTTATCTATGTGGTCAAATGTCTATGACCGGCTCGAAATTTTGTAATTAACCTCATTATAATGAAAGTTTTGCAAAAAATTTTGAACATCACACGCTCTCTTTTCTACTTTCGAATTTGAATACCCTACAGAATTAAACGAAACTCACACATAAAATGAATAATCCTCTTCACCAAAACAAACTAAAATTTACTTGAATAAATACTTTTTTTTATTCTTGTTCATGCCAAGCTTCGGCCCACTGACGTTTTTCCTATCGTCTGTAGAAAAATGTCAGGACAGAGGCTGATCTTTGCCTTCCAGGAAGGCTGGAACATCGCAATGAATGAAGAGATGGCGCCGCAAGGAGGTGTCATAGATTTCAACATGGATTTCAACCAAGTTGATATGGACCACGAGGGTCCTCTAATAGACGTATTCAGCAGTAAAGAAAAGGAGGGACTGCCTTCACTGTTGAGGGTAACCACTCAAGTCAATGTGTCATGCAAATGTAAAATCGTGATAGCAGAACAAGATCCGATAGAGGGGCCTAGCCGTCTGCCCTCCATGGTAGCTACTACAGAAAGGGACCTGATAGCCACTCATAATGAACGATTACCGAATACTTCGCTTTGCAGGACGCAGTGCAGAAATTCAAGTCAAAAGAAGCAGAGAGCCTTCTTGCGACAGGAATGCAAATGCCAGAGAGACGTGAACAATTTTCTTGCCCCCATTCATGAGGGATATATTTACGACCCAGACTTGAGAGAAACTTCGGCCAGCCTGCCCACTACAGATGAAGAGTCAGGATTTGTCACAGAATCAGATGCGCTCCCAGTTCCAGATATCTTATGCAAGGGTTGCCCAACATGCAACGTTGAGGTACCAACCAGGACATCAGTCATGGGCGCATTTGTAGAATGTCCAGATTGCAACGTTCTGTATCTACATTTTTTCAGTATATTAGAAGAATACACTTCAAGCACGAATAAGTCTCAGACTCCAAACTTCGTGACAGATGAACCATATGTCCCATTAGGGACGGATCAACATGCACCATGGAGCCCAGGATCATACATCCCACTTGAGGCCAAATCTCATGTTCCGGATCGACCAACACCAGTTTGGGTTCCCGCTGAGGCCCAAAGGAAGGAACGCCCGTGGGAGCTGCCAACCCTTGGTATGATAAAATACTACAAGGTAAGTAGAGTAAATAAAAGAGAATTTAAATTCTATGAACAGGTTCAGGGAAAGTTTGTCAACATATTGGAAGGCCTGGAGCTATACACCAGGGTTTTCTCTGAGACTGATGAAAAGAGCATTCTGGACTGCATATTTTATTTAAGAGACAGAGGTCGAGCAGGCCTTCTCATGGCGAGGACACCTTCCGAGTCAAAAAAATGGATGAGGGGAAAGGGAAGAATCCCCATCCAATGCAGCTGTTGATACAACTTCACGGACGATAAATAGGGGAATCCGCTTGGGATCCTCAGATAAGATCAAGTGGATCTGTTACCACCAATGATAAAATGGATGATCAAGAGAATTGTCAAGTGGAATATTCTACCTGTTACTTGCATTCCCAACAGTTGCATCATTAACATTTATGAATAAGGTGACTGCATTCCCCCACACATCGATCATCATGATTTTGTGAGACCTTTCTGCACGGTTTCGTACTTGAGTAAAAGCAATATTCTATTTGGAAAAGAAATCGATATAGTCAGCCCTGTCGAATTCAGAGGAGCTGTGGAGATTCCTCTTCTAGTTGGTTCAGTACTTGTCCTGAAGGGAAATGGTGCGGACATTGTCAAGCACTGCATTCCAGGAGTGCGACACCGTAGGGTGTCGGTAACTTTTGTTGAATGGCTAACAGTAAAGTACCGTATGGATTCCAGCAAGACGCAGAATTGGAGGAGTTACTTCCATATGAGCTATGA
>NW_018221976.1:0-5105 GCF_001263595.1 Phalaenopsis equestris
GCTCCACGATAAAAGAGAAGAGTTGAGTTCGACGAATCTCGCTTAGTCAATGCGATGGCACAAACAAAATTTACTTTCATATTTGAAGGAAAGAAGTGCATACAAGATCGAGTTTTTGAAAGTCTGGGAGAAGAAATCAAACGAGTTATTGCCGAGCGGAGGTGGGAAAACTTTTGTTACACCACCATTAAAGCTGATGCAAATGTTGTGAAGTAGTTCTACGCTAATGTAATTTATTCTGATGACGGAATTGTTCAAGTGCGAGGATTCCCAGTTGAGTTTACAGCCGCCCGCATCAACACTTTTTATGAAGTCCCAGACTCTTATAACTGCCAATATGAGTCCTTTAGTAAAATGGAAGGTCCCCTGAATGATGTGATCAACTTTCTCACTGATGGGAAAGGAACATGGAAGATAAAGCAGCGAGAACAGGTAAATTTTTCTGCTTCCATGCTGATTGCCACCTCTAAGGCGTGGCACTATTTCATTTCCTCTACTCTGTTACTGACCTATCACCATAGTGAGGTAACTAGAGATAGAGTTATTCTGAATTTCTTTATTCAGAATAATAGAACTATAAATGTGGGGAGAATAATTCTTAAGAATATATTGACTACGGCAAGGAGTGAGACTAGTGGAGATCTAGGACATCCTGGACTTATTTATACAATTGTAGGGGTGGTAAAATTTTCGTAATGACAAATAGGAACACTTTCAATTAGTGATATCTTGTTTATTGAAGAAATAAATTGTACGAACCCGCCTCGTACATAGAGAATTCCTTGGCTGATTCCATGTAAATTTGCATAAAACTCTTTCACCACAAAGACAACTACGGTGACAATAGTGTAGAAAATCACTTCGTAGCATCTTTGCCTAGCATCTCTACATTATAATCTCTTCTACTCTAGTATTCGGTGTGTTGAATCCTTGATTCACAAATTCCCTTTCCTTGATTAGCCTCTTTATCACAAGAACTTGATCACGTAACTTCTGCGCATAAAAAAATAGCACATCTTCCCTCGTTTTCCTCCCTAAAATGGACTTTTGAATAAGTTTTTGGGAGTTCTAAGGAGAAGAACCCGCCAAAAATTGCCAAAAACTACAAAAACTGTCTTTTGAAACGTTTGAAGTCATTTTTGTCACTGCAGAGCTTCAGACGCGAGCTCTCTAGAATGTGGAGCTTCAGGCACCAATCTGGCGCATCAACTGCCAGTTTCAAAAAATTCTCAAATTCAATTTTGATCCAATAAATTCTCAATTCTTCTATAAAATTAGGTAAGAAAAGATTTTTCTAAATATTTTTTCAATGTCAAATTTCTCAAATACAAGGAATCTATAAAAGTAAAAATATAAATAAACGTTAAATATTCGAAAAAAAACATAAAAGTAAAATAAACAATGAAAAATATTGGTTGCCTCCCACAAATCGCTTAGTTTAATATTGTTAGCCCTAATTCCCAGTCTTTATTCTGGGTGACCCAACATTACAGACTCTTTAAAAAATAGTCATTGACCATCAAAATATGGTTTCAATCCATGCTCATTCACTGTAAATATTCTTCCAGTTAAAGGATCTTCATTATTAATAGCTCCATAAGGATAGACTTTTAAAATTCGGAATGACCCAATCTTCCTAGACTTCAATTTTATAAGACATAATTTCAATCATGTATTGTTTAATAAAACATCTTGTCCAGGCTCAAATTTTTTTTTTCTTATCTTCCAATCATTCCATTCTTTCATTATTTTCTTATAAATTCTAGCATTATAGTAAGATTCATTCCTAATTTCTTCAAGCTCATTCAATTGCAATAATCTTTTCTCACCAACATCTTTCAAATTGAAATTGAATTGAATTCCTTAATTGCCCAATAAGCTTTATGCTCCAGTTCTACTGGTAATGACAAGTCTTCTCAAAACTTAATCTTTACGGGGACATTCTTATAGGTGTCTTATAAGCTGTCATGTATGCCCATAATGCAGTATCTAATCTAGGTGACCAATTTATTTTATTACGATTCACACATCTATCTAAAATTCTTTTAAATTCAAGATTAGATACTTCTGTCAAACCACTAGTCTAGGGATGATAAGTAGTTGCAATATTTTTCCACCAACCTTATAATTATTGCATTTCTAAAATGAGATCCTCCATCGGTAATGACTAATTTCGGCAATCCATATCTCGTAAAAATATTTTTGATTAAAAATTTTGAAACCCTCCAAGCATCACATCGAGGTAAAGCAATTGCATAAATCCATTTTGAAACATAATCCACTGCAACCATTATATACATATTTCCAAATAAATGTATAAATGGTCCCATAAAATTTAAATCCCCATATATCAAAAAATTCAATTTCCAAATTAAAAACTAGAGTGATTTCATTTCTTTTTAAATATTACCTACACTCTGAAACTGATCACATATTTTTATGTTTATATTAACATCTCTAAATAGAGTAGGCCAATAAAATTTGTATTGCAAAATTTTATGAAGTATTACAAAATTTTATGAAAAGTTCAATCATTACCAAAATGACCTCCAAATTCAGAATGATAACATTTTTGGATAATTTTCTGAATTTTCTTATAAGGCACACATCGTCTCATTACTAAATTTTTGCATTATTTCTACAAATATGGGTCATCCCAAAAGTACTACAAATATGGGTCATCCATTTCTACAAATATGGGTCATCCCAAAAGTAGGATTTTGCATCATGAAAGAATTTCTTTTCCTTTTGTTTTGTCATTCCATATGGTAAAATACCACTAACAATATAATTCATAATATGAGCATGTCGATAAAATTTTGGTTGTGGAGTAGCATTACCCTTCAAGCCAGGTATCTATCCTACAAGATAAACACAAGACTTAAGGGTGAGGCTCGATCAAATAAACTAAAAAATGTATGACATCCATTTGGTCTGTGAAACCCATTTTACATTTTATTTCTATGCCGACAAGTTCCCCTATTTAATTTTAAGAATTAAATAGGGTTTATATTAAGCTGGATTCGGAAAAGCTTCCTGTAAGGGCAAGCCCCTATATTTAATTATATCATAGATAACCAAAGTCACCTAAGAAAACTCTTGATAAAAATTAGTGAATATTATCTTCAAAGAGTTCAAAAGGATAGAACTTTTTCAATGAGATCGGACAAAGAGGTGTCAAAGGATAATGGCTCAAATTTAGCACATTTATTGTGGAATCCAAAAGAGGAAGAACTAGAGGATGTCACAGATCCTGCGAAGAACCTCAGTGACTTCTCAAGCTATCCTAATATTTCGATTCAGTTTTGAGAAGAAATTATTTTAAATGTTATATTCTATCAATTTTATTTTTTTAGAACTTACATTCATGTGAAACGATCAAATAAATAGCTGGAAGATGTGAGGATTTAGGTCATGAAGAACGACAATCTCAGAATCCTAAGATAATTTAGGGCTTATTTTGTACAACAGAGCTATACAAAAGGCCTAAAGATGAGTTGAGGATTTATGTTTCATAAGCAAACAATCTCGGAATCCTAAGACAATTTAGCGCTTGTTGTTTAATTCTAAGGAAACATATGTTGTTGTAGATCCTCTTGCTACAATGCTATTGTAGATCATCGTGCTGTCCACAATGCTAGCTCCAAGCTTCTCGCTTTGATGAGTTTAAATTTTCTAATGTGTCAAGTTATGATGTAAAATCAAATGTTCCTATGATTATGGTTCTTTAAATATTATGGGGCATATTAAAGTTGATTATAAAGACATCAGTTAGGATTCTATGGTTCCCTCGTTCCGATACCACTTTTTTCTTTCAAATTCTTTTAGTCCCAACGAATTTAATTAACTCAACTTAATGAGTTCCATACTTTCAGTTATACCATGGGAGGTCTCGTTAGCAACTGTAGGTTACCTCCTCTGATGGATTTCCGATCATCCAATAGAGACGTCTAAATTTAATTGCAATTGTTTTTTTGTGATGTTCGTGATTAAATTTTGAGTTATTTTATATTTTGAATGTTGTAGCAGTAAATTTTATCTTGATTGATTTTTAGTTATTGATTTTTAGTTTTGTTGATTTTTAGTTTTGGTTTTGGTTTTATGGCTATCCCAAAAGTTTTGGTTTTCACGCAGGGTGACATCATTGTTTAACTTGCAAGCTCAAGGAAAGTACTAAATGCATTAATTTAAAAGTGTAACTGTCAGTTCTTCTTTTCCTCCACCTGAAAGGTCAGTACTTGCAGGGCATGTATATAATTTTGTAAGGAATTTAACTTACAGGAGTAGATGAAGGTTTAACTACAAAACCCCAAGTTATGACTTTATTGAATCTCAGAAGATCTTAGTAGAAAATTTTAGAACAAAAATATGACAAGTCCAATTTGCTCTTTAGAATGTTGAATAGATTTCAAAATGCTCAAGGCATGACCCTAGACCATTTTGAAGATCTCTTGAAATATTTTGAGTTCATTTTGGACTTATCATATTGTTCCATTAATCATCCAAGGTTGAAGTGTGACTACCACGTTGCTCTGTGAAACTTGATAATTTAATTATCCCGAGGATAGGATACCCAATTAATCAATTGATGTTTCATTTAAAGGTTATGTGAGTAATTGCCCCTAAGGCAAGTCTAGGTTATTCAAGATTGCGGTGCACGTAATTAAGGTCAGGCTTGTAGTGTTTAAAGATTTTAATAACCAATCAAGTTATCTTCTAAATCCTATCAATTGAATTTAGACATCGAGCTAAGGTCACTACTTAGGCTTTAACAATCATGGGAGGTGAAATGGTGAGCATCAAAATTTTAATTTAAGCGATATGCATTCTTATCAAATACTCAAATTATCCTCAACTTTTGGCTTAAGAAAAGTAAATTATCATCTTTCTATCTTAAGCCCATCACATAAGAATCATTTGATCTTAATTGACTTCTAAGTCATGAAGATTAGGAGAGTTATGATTTTGTTGCTGTTGTGCAAGGGTGATGATTGAGTTTTTACCTTTTGATCCAATGTATTTCAATCATCCAAGCTATTTATTAAGATCAAAATTTCCATTTTCCCTTGCTCAATCCTAAATTTTGATTAAGGCACCAAAGTCTA
>NW_018221977.1:0-748 GCF_001263595.1 Phalaenopsis equestris
AAATCTTTAAAACCAAATCATTTCTTTGCTAACCTCTGTTATAGCAATATTCTCAGCGTCAAAAGTTGATAGAACAATAATCTTTTGTAACTTGAAAACCCAACTCACTTTTGTGTTCCGCAAAGCGAAGATATAGCATATTGTACTTCTTTTGTCATCAATATCCTCTTCAAGATTTGAATTTACATGTCCCTGTAGATTAATCACTACACTTTCAAAGTAAAGTTATTTTTTATATTATTCCTCTCAAATATCTAAGAATCTGTTTCATCGCCTCCCAGTAATATTTGCAGTAATTACTCATGTATCGAGTGATCACTCCCCTTACATGTGCAATGTCTGGATTTATACATATCATCGCATACATCAAACTTTCAACAACTGAAATATAAGGAGTTCTTTTTATTTATGATATATGCTTAGCTTCAAACTTATGTGATTGTTCCTTGGATAAGTTAAAGCCATTAAGGAGGTGCAAATTGATTTCACCTCAACCATTTTGGATAAGTCATATCAAAACCTTTCTTCCCTATAACTATCCAAAGGACTTCTCTTGGAACACTATCGTAATCTTATTCTAAATTAATAAAAATCATATATAAATCCTTCTTATTCACTCTGTACTTCTCCATCAAACTCCTTAATAACTATATAGCTTCCACAGTAGACCTGCCCGACAGTCTTTTTCAAAATAACAACCTATTTTTTTCATCTCCTAAACCTTTAGTTCAAGCATAGAATAACCCTA
>NW_018221978.1:0-5390 GCF_001263595.1 Phalaenopsis equestris
CCCCACACCAAAAATAGTGCCGACAGTCATCAAATGTATAACTCGGCCTTGTCATCTCTTTATTCTTAGAAAAGAAAATATTTTATTTCTTAACCACTATGTAAGAAGTTAGAATATTTTGCAAAATTTTCAATCATTATTGAAAATAAAGTTTTCAATCAGGTTTTTTCCTTACCTTGACTGCATATTTATTTTTCTTGGGATGTACACATCCGAGTTGATTGACCTAAAATTCTATAAATAAATGTTTAGGTATGTTGTTGTTTTTTATTTCTTCCTATCTTCTTCGAGCCGGAGTAGAGTAAGTTAAAAGAGACATGTGGCTCAGAGGCCTTTTAGTCAGACATTGTCTTTGCTCTCTAGGTGTTAGATTCAAACATTAATGGCTTTGTTATGAGAAGGGTCTTGCTGACCCTAAGGTTTATGGTTGTGTCCTTAGCTTCAGAGGACTAGGGTGTGGATGAGGAGCTCTTAGTGCCAAACAACTTGATCTCTATGAATAATCCACCAAAAGATGTTTGTGATTCATTGCCGTCAACGAGACCATCTTCTATCATCTGAACGACTCTCTCAAAGAATATAATTGTTTTGCCTTCTGAATTGGCCACTGTTTCATATGTAGATTGTAAGGAATAGAGATGCCTCTCGTAATTTTTCAATGATTGAAGTCAAGCGACATTTCAATGCAAACAGAAGCTGAAGTGTCAAGGTGTGGGATCTAATAACATATTTTGACAGAGATGTCGCAAGACTAAAGAATTATTGTTTTGTTTGTTTTTCTCTCTTTTATTTTAGATGGAGTTGTCAGCTCGTCGATTGTCGTATACTTCTCTTTCCCGAATAGGTCTCCCTTCTTAATCATGTAAATGACCAAGAGAAGAGAGGAACCGGAAAAGACATACAAAAGACAATAATAATATATAAGAGAAAACACAAAATGTGGAGAGCTTACTTGCGGTAAACCTTGCAAGAATATGTTAAGAGTTTTTGCCCAAACAAGATCTAGCGAAAGCACCTTAAACTGATATTTGTGAAAGAATACTTACGTAAACTACTCAAAATCAGAGAATCAGGTGTAGTTGCCTGTTTTAGGGTCAAGAGCACTCTCAAGCGGACATATCTCATTTTATTAATTACAACTTGAGGGTACCCAATAATACTATTGATAAAAGAAATTTTGCTTGTATTATCATGAACCTGGGGCAATAGGTACCCAAATAAAGGTTATTTCGTGTGGGAAAAGTCACAATGCTTCAAAGCTCACGCTAAGCCATCGAGCAGGTTTGAGTCTCTCACATCTCAAATGGATAGTGGATCATCGGTGTACAGAGCCCACAAAATAACCATAAACCATCTCCACAGAGATATCTCAACACGTCAAAGCACGTTTGTGCCATAAGGGCAGAGGACAAATCATTGTATCCCAAACAGGTGACAACTCTTTGGCATCGGGCTGTTAAAATGATATCAACGAAGTCAAGGAGCGACGAAGCCCAAGAAAAGCTCAACAACAAAAAAGTAGAATGATCTTCAAAGGTAGAGGTAACTTGGTCAAGGTACTACAAACCCGTCATACGCATCTATTAGGATCCTGAGTCTACCTGGTCGTGAAGGTAGTCGACCCAACATGTCCTGCTATCCCCGGGCAGCAATCCATGAATTTCATCATCCACGGAAACCTCGGTACCTCTAAGATTAAAGGAAATAAACAGAATATTTGGAGCATAAGGGTAGGTGCCTTTCGGGCAAGCAACATTGAGGTGGTGAAATCGATGCACATTCGCTACTTATCATTGGCCTTCTTGAACATCACGAGTTTTGAGGGTCGATTTGGGCACTGGATTGCTTCCTCCAATGCTATAATACTCTGGATATAACTAATGTCTAGAAGCTTTTGCACCTCCAATGCTATAAATTCAGCTATAGTTCTGGTGGGCGACAAAATTTTTTGATGGACCCACCAAGAATATGGACTAATGTTCAGCCAAGAGCATGTTACAGTCTAAGCAAACACTTCTCTGTGCTCTCGGAGTGTCTGTATTATTTATTCCCCGAGTTTTGCATCAAAATTCTCACTAATTAAGAAGATCTTATCAGTTTCTGCATCAGATATTGTACTTGGAGGACGATATCACTGATCTTGAGGCCCTCTCCCCCTGGATTTGGATGTCGAGGGGTTCATGTTCAACGTTCAAAGCTGTATAAAAATAACTTCTAGACCGATTTAAGTTCCCCCTAACTGTAAGCACCTCTCCGTTGCCCAAAAATTTTACAACTACATGATAGGTAGAAGCTACCACTCGGTAGTTGTTCAAGAGTAGCCGACTAAAGATAACATTGTAGGTCAACAAGATTTCCAACATGAGAAAATCCTATGTGCATGTAGCTTGCTTCCCAGGTTCTCCCCAAGAAATGACTAGGGCGATGAGGCCTAATGCTTCCTTCCTTTCCTCAGAGAATCCAAACAATAAACCGATTGACGCTGTCAACCGATCGATCTTCAGGCCGATCTTATCAAACACCTTTTTGAATAGGATATTGATCGAACTATCTGTATCAACAACAATACTACCCGCCTGACAGTTGTTGATTAGCGTTGTGACAACAATCACTTCATTGTAGGAGCTTGATATACAAAAAATATGCATTTTTATACTCATTTTTTGTGATATTGCGCTTTAATGGAAGATATTTCTATGTTTTCTTGCACGTTGTTGAATTTTATGACTTGAAGCAAAAAGAAAGAAAAAATGATGAAATTTAGAACAAAAATGAAGAAGTTGAAATTTGTTCAGCACCGACGGCGCCAGAAGTAGCGTCGGTGGCGCCGTCTGACAGTGAGCATCAAATTAAATTGCAGAGCATTAGCGCTGACGTCGCCAAAATGGGCGCCGACGATGCAAATGTCGGTTCAGCCCCTGTTTCTAAAAAATTTGACGAATTTGGATGCTTTTTGAAGATTTTTTGGAGACACCTATTGGAGAACCGACTATAGGCTTTATTTTGGGCCAAATTTCATTAGCACAGGGGCTCCTCTAGGGCCAAAATTGATCAGAAAAGTGACTCTACCTGACATTTCATGGCCCCAATTCAACCTTCCACGCATCGCACCTTCTTCTATTTTTCATTCCACAACCATTTAGAGTCTATTGTTCTTATAATTTAGAGTTTTTTGGTGAGATTAAGTGTGAACTCTTCTCTAAGAGTGTTAGAGAAGGAGAAAAATGAGAGATTTCTTCTTCCTACATTTCTTATAAAAGACTACAAGGGATTTGCTTTGAGAAACAATTTCAGATAAGTGTTGTTTGTTAATTAGTGTTGTATGAACTTTTTTTTATATATGAAATTTGTGTTTTATTGTATCTTTCTCATGAAGTTTGAGTTATTTATTTTATATTTCTCCCTACTCTGAGATACGGTGAAATAAATAGATAATATGAACGTGCCAATATTTAAATATAAAATAAATTGTGATGATTTTTCAACTCCAAACTTAATTTACTTTTCGATTTGGCCAATTGAATTGTTAAAATATGTTGTGAAACATATGATCGGAGAACAGAGTGAGGATCACATTTAATTCCATGAAGGAGAATTTCGTTCATGAAATTAAGTGCAAATAAATAGGGAAATATACTATGTTGGGTGTAAAATTAGAAAATCTTCAGGATGACAGACTAAAATCCTTAATTCGGTCTTAGTGTTTAAAAACTAAAATGAGAGTTAGCCTTCAGGTGAAGGGAAGTGAGAGCCAGTATTCTCCTAGCTTGGCCATAAATTTAGGGACTAAACTTGAGATTAACCAATGATTTTCTATAACACTGTATCAGGGTAGAGAATTAGAACTGCTCCTATTTGGTACAATAGATATTTGAACCATTTGTCTCATCTCAATTTACCAAAAATCTCATTGTTATGGGAAAGATGTTTTTTAACATAAGAAATATTCATCACATAAATATAGTTTAATAGTTTAGTAGTTAATGTTTAAACTTTGTATTTCAGTTTTGTTATTAGTTAAATAATTTAATTCTGATAATATCTCAACATTCAAAATTAGTGACAGTAATTACGTTTTGAGTTTCTATGAATTTTCTAGTAAATTTATCATTTTAAATTTAAACTTTCATTGTGAGATTGATATTTGGGGCTTAAATAGAAAATCTTTTATTACTTGATAACGATACGTATACTTGCGTAGAATCCCAACATTAATTACTTAAATTTTTAATTCATAAAATATTGCATCAAGTTTTTGACATCGTTGCATAGCAGAGTCAACTATATTTCACATCGGGATCAGGGCTCCCCTTTGGTGAGAGATCTATGTGAAGATAATTAGTAAATGGATACGTGTATATGGAATAAATGGTTACGTGTATATGGAATGACACAACATATTTATCCCGAATGATATATTTTCAAGCCTGAAGATGGCTGGGATTATCCCTACTACATGGATCTCACTCGTCGAACAAGCCCATTTGCACATCTTCTGTTGAAGCTTTACCTTGCCACTATGTATGCGTACTGATACATCTAAAAAATGTTCAATTTTTCATATGCTTTTAATGCATATATTTGGTGATTTTCAATGATATTACACTTTAAATGGAGGTATTTTGCATTTTTTTTATTCCAGGGACAAAAAATGAAGTTTTGGAGAAAAAGAAGCAAAAACGGTGTAATTTATAACAGAAATGAGCAAGAAAGAAAATTTTGTCCTATGACATTGTAATGTCTTTCTATGTTTAATCACAGTTACACTTCTCATACATTTTTGAATGAAATTATATTTTAAAGAAATGTTGTTTTTATTCTTATTTTATATGTATATCTGTTAGGAATGCAACTCAACTGAAACGAGGAGAAACATAGCTAAAACGGATCCAAATGAAGCAAAATGGTGGAGCTGCGCAGGGTGGACACCGACAACACCAGAGCTGGTGCCGGCAGCGCCAGAGAGTAGAAAATGAAGTCAAAATGGCACCGACAGAGCCCAAAACTGCGCTGACAGCCCCCGGGACGATTTGGACGCGATGCTGGGCAAATTTCTAGAAGATTCAATGTATTTGGACGTTTTTTAGAGGGTTGCTTGAGGCATCTTTTGGGAAATTCGTCCCTACACTATAATAGAGTGCTTTTATGTCAGAAAAAGTGGTGTGTGTGAGTGGAAAAATGTTGAGAATGTTTAGAGATATTAGAATAGGAGTATAAATGTAGATTTCTACTTTTTTGGAGAGATTGGTGAGGGAATTTAGAGAGAATCTGTAAGGGAATGTTCTAGCATTGCATGTATCAAAGTGAAACTTTGTGGGAGAGATTTTCATATTTATTTCAAGGACTTTCAAGGAGAAAAGCTAACTATTGTGTTCTTCATTATCTTATGA
>NW_018221979.1:0-2630 GCF_001263595.1 Phalaenopsis equestris
GCAAACTCCACACCAAAAATAGTGCCGACAATACCGTGAAGACAACGTCCTAAATAATTGAGTGTGACATAGTGGCAGTGACCCGAAGGGTGGTTGTGCCGTGGAGGCAACATCCCGAAGGTATGCCAAGGCGGCAGTAATAGAAGGGGATGGGGTGTCATGGCGGCAGTGGCTCAAAGAAGCTGTGCCAAGGCGGCAGTGACCAAAAAGGATGGGCGTGTCGTGGCGGCAGCAGCATGACAGAGGTGCAACACAAGCAAATGACAATGATCATGCAAGCTAACACATACAAGATGCAACATACAAGTAGGAAAGTATGTGATATAATGCAAAAGCAAATAAACATGCAAGTGATCGGTCGATCAGATCATGGTGGTCGATCGAACCAAAGTGATTGTTTGACCAAGCCGAAGCGGTCTATCGAACCAAAGTGAGACACTCACCAGGCCGGAGCGAAGTGAAATACTCGCTGGGCCAGGCTGCCCGGTAGGATCAAAGTAAGATGCTCGTCGGACCGAGGCGGTTGATCGGAGAGAAGTGAGAAGCTCACCGTGTCGGGGCGGCCGGTTGAAGCTAAGTGAAATGCTCACCGGGCCGGGGCGGTCGGTCGAAGCAAAGTGAAACGCAACATGCACAAGCAAAAATGCAATATGCAGCAAACCAACATGCAGGTAGCAAACCGGGCTTGTGCAACGACCTCACCTAGGAGACGAAAGTTTTAGACCCTTGGATGTGTGGCACCACCACCTTTTGCTTTGATGATGAAATGTGGGTCTCTAAGGGAGAAACTCTCCACGGTATCGCAAAATGGACTAGCTACAAAACTTTTCCCATTTTGCAAACTCCTCTAAACTTTGCAAAGCGAGCCAACTATAAAGCTTATCTTGTTTTGCCAAGTTCGACCTCCCAGCTTCTCCAAGTAAAGCTGGGGAACCCAAAGCACGGGGAGTGATGGACTCCGACCCATCAGGACTTGTGCTAAGGCTCACAACAAAGGGGAAACACTCGGATCTACGGAGGGTTTTGGCTATGCACGAGAATTCCTAACCTAAAGGCTAGCTCTAAGAAATCCAATGATCTATCACCCAAGCACGTCGTTGCGCTGACCCACACTGACGCACGCACCCCGTGTGGGCGATCTAACCCACACACCTAGACTTCACTATTCTTAAGGTTGGCTAGGAGGTAGGAAATCTCACCATCATTACGGTTGCAGACGTGTTTTCTTTGCTTGTTCCAAGCCATCAAAGTCTGGTCCATGCTCTAGTGTGCCTCGTAGAGCATGTACAAGACAACAAAAAGACCCAATGAAGGCAGGAGTTAGTGAGTCATGCAAACCATTTGAAAATAAACATCGAATCATATGAAAATACGATCGATACGTACCTTCAAGAGGAGGTTCGACGAAATATGCACTGCATCGCTGTTGTCGCGACGCTAGTGGTCGCTGCTACGACAAGTGAGAGCCAGCAAGGTCGCCAACAAGGAAATTCAGTGAGAAGGAGGTGGTTGCCGTTGAGGTGGATCAACGATGAAGGAGTCAAGACACAGAAGAAGAAGAAAAGGAAGAGAGAGATCCAGCGGTTCGAGAAGAGAGGGGCAGCAGGGATCTTCGCCAGTGATGAGGGAGGTGAGGCCTGTGGTGAGGTGAGGTCTGCAGATAGAATCACGATATGGGGGTTCCTCGCCTTGGAGGAGAGGCGCGGACAACTGGAGCACCGCTCGGTTGGGGGAGCGGCGGCGGTGAGGTCGGCTAGGGTTCTCATGAAATTAGGTTGGTGGCAGATCTGTCGCGTGCTATATAGGAGAGAGGGGAGGAGAGACACGGGTGTTTTTATGGGATAATATATAGTAATATAAATATTATACAATAATACTATAAATATTATTATTATTATTATTATCGTTAGTGCATTTCTAGCTCGTACACGCCCTCGCACTGAAGTGGATGTCCTTCCCAGCTAAAATCAACATTTCGAACGCGTTGGTATAGTTTGTTTCGTCATCTGGGGACATCCAGACCACTTTTTTTACTATCGTGCCCAAAAAGATAATTTTTACATTTTCACCCCGCCCGCAAAGCCGTAGCGAAGTGGACATCCTCCGTAGCTGAAATTGACGTTCCAGACACACTCATGTGGTTCTTTTCATATTATGGGATCATCTGGACAACTATGTTGACGATCGGGCCAATTTGAGCCAATTTTGCACGTGACACGATGCATAATATTCATCGATCCAATTGAAGTCATCCAACGAGCGAAAATGTCAACTGACCTTTGCCTAAGCGAAAGTCAAAGCCTAGCAGGATAACCCTAGATACGTGCCCCTCAACATGTGCTGGTGGGTCTGAAGTGGATGTCTTGCTCTACAGAAGTCAACATGTGTATCAAACAACCTTCATTAGTGCTCGAGCGAATACCCTACACTCGTGACATCAAAAATTGATGCCAACAGATCCATGGACCAAAGGTCCCTTGTTTTAGGGGATCTCTTCCCATATTTGGCTAAACCCAAATATAGTTGCCATCAAGCATTAAACCTTCAAGAATAAACATCATTAAACCTCCCACTACCTCACTTGACCACCTGACCACCAGCCCTAGCAAGGACGGCAGGCCTAGTGGCTA
>NW_018221979.1:3440-5568 GCF_001263595.1 Phalaenopsis equestris
AAAAGTTTGATTTCATAAGCATGTAGCCATATAGATGTGTTCGTCTTAACTAGATGAAGGTGTAGGAACAAAACTGAAGTGATTTGGTTGAGTCTAGGCAGAGATCTTAGGGTTTGAAGTTGAACAGTCCTCGGGTTAGGCTGATAGGAGACAATGAACGAATGTCATTCATTTCTGCGGGTATCGGTTGGCTGTCCAGATCACGCCGGACGGAACGATGGAACGATAAAGCACGGACGTGCGGCAGCTGACTCGGGTGGCGGCGTCCAGTAGCGTGGACGTGTGGCATAGATTTTCATTAAACTCATCTTAAGACTAAATTTTCTAAACAAATAAAACAAATTTAACTTAATTTTTCAAAAATTAAATGAAATTTATAACAAAATTGAGATTGAATAAAATCAAGTGGAAACATCTCTGAAATTTAGGAACAGTTACGAAAACATCACCATAGGCATGTGCATAACCATATTGTTCCTACTCATCTTTCAGACCCTTACTCATTTTATGAAAAGGGTTGGTCTGTCCTATAAGGACCACTGTCTTATAGAATGAGTTCTGTCATTTCCATTTTGATTAGCCTTATGAACAAATCCTCTAAATATTTATCATCAATGGCCTACATAACCCATTATATAGTCAGCTCTGACTCACTCAACATTAAAAGTTAACCAAAAATAACAAAATATTTTGGCGAGGTGATCTATAAAATATTTAAAATTTTATTTTGAAAAAATATCTTCACATTAGTCTTAGGACAATATGCATACCAGACATACTTAGGTAACTTGATTTACTATCAAACAGTAAGTCCTACTATTCCTAATAAAATAACCTATCCTATCTTATACCCTTGAGACCAATCATGCATGATTTTAAATGTGACCATGTGCTTCACATGAGAACCCTTTCTGGGCAGAGTTATAAGTCTATTGCATGTGTTTTGTTTATATTCTCTCTCCCTTTAGAATAGGTTCTTGAGGTTTTATTTCTTGTAGTAAACCTCACTTCAGTCTTAGGAATTCAAGTTTACTATAAGAGTCTTAACTTTATAGTAAAATGTCAAGGTGAAACATCAAATAAACTACTTTCAAATTTACTAAAGTCAAATAATAGGATAGTTGGGATCTTATTGAGTTTTTTAGTTTCTTCGATATCTCCTACTTTTCTTCCTTTGGAACATTTTAAATCATGGAAGACTAAACTTAGTAATTTCTTGAAGATTAAACTTCAACTAGAATCAAAAACTTCCTTTGTTTGGTTAAATGCCTTCATTTGGTTAAACAAAATTTAATCCTTTAGGTAAACCTTCCTTCACGTATGGTTAAATTCCTTCGTTTGGGCATTTTCATGAAATTCTGTCATAGAACTGTAATGCACATTCATTTGTGCTTAATTCTTCTAAAACTTTAAACTTGAATATTTCCTTCATCTCTAAAATCTCAACTTCGAATTTCCAGTCTTACAAATTGGATAGCCTAAATAATTATATTAACCAGTGTTTTCTTAAAGGTTCACGATTCTGAAGATGTAACTAATTACAATGGCTTGTAAGGAATACGATCTCGAAACAAAATAAATCTTATCTTACACACGTAAGATAAGAGAAAACCCCATGCTTTCATAGACTTACAAAGATTTTTATCATCCAAATGATTAAACCAATTTTAAGATAATATTTTCTCCCCTTGAGGTGCTATTTTATTCTTTAAATGTTGTATTTGGTCACGTAAATAGAAATATTTCAAGAGTTCTATGTTTTGTGAAGACACATAAATTTATCGTCACCACCTCATAATAAAAAAAAATCTCATATCAAATCAAATCCAAACCAAGCCACCCAAATATCTTAAAACCATAAAACTTATGACTCATACCGAAGTGGTCATGACAAAGCCAAATTTAATCCATGTAAACCCAAGTCATACCAAAGTCAAACAAACCACCTCAAGTCAAGTCTACTTATGACAAAGAATAAAATAAAAGAATATATATAAATTAAAAAAGCAAACAAGAAAATAAAGTTAAAATAAAAAAGAAAATATTCATTTATATAAAATAATGCATTTTTTTCTATCTATTAATCCATGGTTTGGAAAAAAAAGGTTTGTTTTTTTATTCTATATAT
>NW_018221980.1:0-5812 GCF_001263595.1 Phalaenopsis equestris
TATAAATGTAAAAGTTAAAATTTAGGTGTTAAATCTGTTAATATATGAGAGTTGGGTGGTATGTGTGCAAATGCTTTGTTATTAGCTGCTTGTAAGAATGATTATTTGGTCTTTATATTGTTGCTTTGACTGAATATGCATCTTGGCACCCGTTGAAATTATTTTAAATTGTTTTTTTTTTTCTGTTACTTTTCTTTGTCCCGTCAAAGCCTATTTATTGAAGTTCTTGATGAAATAGTTATGACATCAAGAAGCATTCGTTTGATGTTCTTATGCACTACACTGCTGAGTGGTGTATCCGAACTTTTGTTTTGTTTTGAATTGAATTTTTGCTTATGAAATATCAAATATATTGCTGTCACATTTCTGTTACTAAAAAAAAATACTAAAGACTGATCATTTTTCCAGAAACAGTTGTCTCATAGCTGTTTTCACACAGCTGCAAGAAACAAATAACCAACTTTTTCGCAACAGCTTCCCCAAAACAGCTTCTTGGGGCAGCGCAGTTGCAGGCGTGCAACTCTCACCCTTCTCTGTCTCTTGCATAGCACAAGAACTCGTCCCTCTCCTTCCCCTCATATCTCCTCGGAGCAGCTCCCATAGGCTTCACGATGATTGTCACATGATCGCTCGCCGACGACAACTGATGTCAATGAAAAGAAACCAAAGGAAGAAGGCACTGCCATGTAATATTAACGGAGGTGTTGCGGCCATAAATAACAAAGTTTAGGTGGGAGATCTATAAAATTCAATGCTGTGTGCTATGCATGTAAAACCTACTTAAATTTTATTAAATTTTAGGGAGATTTACATATATAGCACTCAAAACATTGAATTAAACATATCTTGCACATAAACTTTTTATTTACGCACAAAGCACTTCCCGTTAATTTTTCATGATCGTGTAAGGGTCCCAGGCCTCTTCGACGTTTAGTTCCTTCTCACCCTGCT
Source organism: Phalaenopsis equestris (assembly GCF_001263595.1). Taxonomy (NCBI): domain Eukaryota; kingdom Viridiplantae; phylum Streptophyta; class Magnoliopsida; order Asparagales; family Orchidaceae; genus Phalaenopsis; species Phalaenopsis equestris. The sequence goes on from NW_018221980.1 coordinate 952, forward strand.
CGCACTTTGCTTTAGCTCACCGCATTCTCATCCCTATGATTCTTTGATTCTTCCATGCTTTCATGAGATGTCTCTCTTCTCTCCCTTCTCATTGTTCGCTCCCTGACAGGAGACGAAGCCCCATGTTGCACTCAACAACCTCTCCTCACAGCTCTAAGCTAGCCCAAACCAGCAAACCCAGATATTCACGCACAACCATTCGCTCATCTCCCATTTGGGCACTCAACGACCTCTCCTCACAGCTCTAAGCTAGCCCAAACCAGCAAACCCAGATATTCACGCACAACCATTCGCTCATCTCCCATTTCTTCCCTATTGTTCTCATTCGCAACCCCTCTTCCTTCAAGAGTTATAATTCAGCCACTGCTTACCTCTATATGCACCTAACCACTTATGAGAGCCTTAGTTCATGCACTATAACAGGACTTAAGATCCATCACATACCAAAAATCTATGAATTAAACATTTCGAGCAAAATCACAATCATTTTCATGTATCATGGCATATGCAGAGAGAAACGTCAAATTGACAACGAGCTTCACGTGACTGTTCATGCATGAATGTTGGGTGTAAGAATTTCTCACTAATAAAATTTTTATTTATGTCCTCATTGCACATAATTGATCTCAGCTTTACAATTAGATCATGAAGGTTATTGGAAAGCCAATGGTAGAACCTCATTACACAAAATGTATCACTACTTCAATAAGATAAACCATAGTTTCCATGAGAATCAAGCAATAAATACCTAAATAAGTAAAAGTAAATCACTATTTTGATAATAACACATCAATTTCTCATTGTTTTAAAATTGATGAACAGCCTCAAACTCCAAACAAAAGAGGAAATGATAAATTGATAATTTTAACGCTTTGAAGCCGAAATGATACCAAATAAATAAGTATTTTTTGACGACGAAAAAAAATAAAAAAAATTGAATTGCCCATTAAATGACATGATGACACAAATCAAGGACAGGCCAGCCATACAGAAGGAACATACAACGCATATACCTGGGCATCACTGTACTGTTTATCTTATGAGTGACCTGTTCTTCAACATCTGGTTAATATTTCTGCACCATTATCTGTGATTAGTAAGGTGTGCTCGAATTGAGCTGATAAGCTTCCATCTTCAGTTACAGCGGTCCAACCATCAGACCAAACTACAGGCTTTGTGCTTCCAATTGTAAGCATGGGCTCTGTGAAAGTTAAAGATGATTATTAAAATATTGCAATTTCTTTGGATGAAATAAAAATGGGGCATTTACATACGCAGTTCCTATATATTTACACCCAATTCCTATGTAGTTGCATATCTCACACCTCATATAAACACACCTAAACATACACATACCACACATGGAAGGCTTTGAATCAAAGACCTGTTAGTTGAATGATAAAGCTCTCAACTAAGGGTAAAGATGAGTCAAACCAGCTCACAAGCTGGCTTGAGCCCGACTCGTTAACGAGCTCGAGAGTCGAGCTTATCAAGCTTCGAGTTCAAGCTCGAGCTTACAACCGAGCTCGTATAATATATGAGCACAAGCTTGACCTTTGCCCGACTCGACTCGTTAACTAGAAGAGCCGCTAGAATAAAATAAAGGTAAGTTGCGACGCTGCGTAACCATGTAACTTATTCCTTTGAAGCTCTAAAATATTTTTGAATCTATTGTGTCCCCTCAACAGTCCCTTTACCTCTCGGCGCCACAACATTGCTTGATCCCATTCCCTATCTCTCGACGTCAATGTAGATCGCTCGATCCTCGTCTCCCCAATGCTCGGCGTTAGTGCGACGTTTTTCTCTCCACCTCGCGGTCCCTCAATAACCCCATTCAAAGCCAGAGCTGAAGCCATTTCTTTCCTCCTATCCGATTCGCGATTCTAGGGCATCCTCCTATCCGATTCATGATTCTAGGGCATCGTCCTCTCCGGTTTGAAGTCTAGGACATCGAAGCCCTCTCTTCCTTCGCCTCTAAGCCGAAAATCACATGAGGGCTTCTCTCCCTTCCTTATTTGCACAAAGCCAGCAAGAAGCGAGCGCAAGGGAAGCATTCCTTTTTTGCAAGCTTTGTAAGTTGAAGCTATCCATATCTCCTTTTTGGAAAGAGGAAGCTCACAACTTCATTTTGGTTGAGTTTTGACGGATTTTTGTTGATTTTTAAATCTTCCAAACAGCGACGACTATGACGATGATGTTCATGCGCAAAAATTAAATTTAATTTCCATCTGAAGTTTAAATTTACAATGAAATCTAGATTCCAATTCAAATTGCAGCTTCAGTCAAAATATGGCCATTTCTATTTCAAATTCACTTTATAAATGAGGTTTAGATTCAACAATGATCACATGCTCAAAGTTGACTTCAAATTGGGAACATTGCTTAATTCTAGTTTTAAGTTCAGCTTCAATATCTGGTTTACATTGTCTCAAAAGCTCAAGCTCTAATATCACACTCAACTTCAATTTTAGTCTCAGGTATAGCTCAATGTCACACCCCGTCATCTTCAGAGAAAGTGAAAGAGATGGAAGACTCAAGATGGAGGAGAGTAATCCAAACAACTCTAGAAGATTCCACCTCATTCTAGAGAATGGTCCTAGGATAAACTCAAGAGTAACCTAGAAGGATGTATATATAAGAATGGTGTAGAACTATCTGAAAATTAGTCTTTTCTAATGTAATCTAGAAAGTTCCTAAGGCTTGGGAGAATATAAATAAGAGTCCTTCCCCTCATTTGTAACCATCCAAGCTTCAAAGTGTTGCCATTCTTCTTTCTTAGTGAAGTGTTCCTTTCTCCAATAGTTCTCCCTACACTTCTTCGTAGAGTGTTTTGTGCTAACAAGTCCCAAGTGTTGTGAAGATTAGACTGATTTAGTGCAAAGGAAAAGCGCTAAAGCCCCACGAGTGACTAGAGATAAGTTAATCCGTGACAGTTGGTATTAGAGCCTCGGTTTTGATGATAGAGCAAAGAGCATCAAATGACACGTAATGGAATCATCTCAACAAGGGCGGGTTCGTCAGGAGCAATGCCAACTGCATCTAAACCACATGGGAGGTCCAAAGAGATCATGCATGACTTTGATTTGTGCCTTGCTAGAGTGGAGGGGGCGATGAATGGCATGGAGGCTCAGATAGAGGATTTTTGGCCAAAAGATTGATGGACTCGAGGAGGATATCACAATCCATTCAACGGTCAAAGATGTGATGCTCCAACTAGAGGGGTAATTGAATGAACAAATGACTAAGATGCGGGAAGATTTGATGGTGGAGCTCAAAGAGGTATGAATAGCCCATGAAAAAGAGATGAGCGACGTACACGCTAGTTTGGAGGAAATGCGTGGAGGAATCTCGTTATCTAAGAGGGCACCTTTGAAGCTAAGAGGATTGAAGTTCTAAAACCAAAGATCTTTGAAAGAGCTCGCAATGCAAAGGAAGTGAATAACTCCTTGGGGGGACATGAACAATATTTCAGAGCGATGGAGATTACAGATGAAGATGAAATAATACAATTTGCAACTCTTTATCTCTCGGACATCGCTATATTGTGGTAGAGAAGAAAATGAGGAGATATAGATAAAGGTATATGCAAAATATCCACCTTTGATGACTTTAAGAGGGAGCTAAAAAAACAGTTTTACCCTGAGAATGCGGAGGATGAGACTAGAACCCGGTTGCAAAGGCTCAAACAAAAGGATATATTAAGGAGTTTACTATCCTGGTCCTTGAAATCCCTAACATATCAGACAAAGATGTTTTGTTCAACTTCATGGATGGACTCCAACAATGGGCGAAGACTGAGCTTAGGAGGCGTGGAACACAAGATCTCAATACTATCATCGTCATTACAGAAAGCTTGGTCGACTATACAAAAGAGACTACAAAGTCAAAGGAAAAGAAGAGTAACTATGTCAAAAGTGGGCGAGACAAGGACCAACATAAGGAAAAGAGCCGTCATGAATCGACCTCATCTAAGGCAAAAAACAAGGGAAAGTCTAACAGGAAAACCAAATCACATAATAACATCTTCCTTTGTGGAGGACCTAATTGGGCAAGAGATTGCCCTCACAAGAAGGCTCTGAACTCTCTCCTTGGAAGCTATCAAGAGAAAGAAGGAATAGGTGGGACGACTGGTAAAGCCATGATAAACATGGGAGCTTCTCAAACTTCATCTCTATTAAAGAAGCAAAGAGGATGAGCCTGCAAATTACAAAAGAAGAAGGCTCCATCAAAGCGGCCAACTCAGCAGCTAGACTAATCCATGGAGTGAAAAAAGGAGTGAAAACCTGTGTCTGAGACTGGTCAGGTACGCTAAATTTCTCCATCGTTCTCATAGATGATTTCAAGATAATCCTTGGTTTAGAATTCTTCGACCAAGTGAAGGCGTTCCCTATACCATTTGCCAATAGCATGCGCATTATGGAAGGCAACTAAGCTTGTCTAGTATCAACGATAAGATATAGGGAGCAAGAAGCCAAAATGCTATCGGCCATGCGATTCAAGAAAAGCATCCGATGAGAGGAGGAGAGCTACTTGTCTATTCTTTAGGAGTTCGATGAAGAATTGAAACCCCAAGAAGACATGCCAAGGAATGTGGTAACAGTACTTGAAGAATTTAAAGATATTTCACCACCAGAATTACCAAAAGAACTGCGACCATAAAGGGAGATCGATCACCAGATCGAGCTAGAATCAAGGACTAAGCCACCGACAATAGGAGCTTACCACATGACACCTCCAGAACTGGCTGAGCAATGTAAACATTTAAAGCCCCAAATGGTGCCCCAATTCTATTTCAAGAAAAGAAAGATGGCTCCCTGCGCATAGGGCTGTAAACGAGCCGAGCTTGAGCGAGCTCGTGTTC
>NW_018221980.1:5837-14579 GCF_001263595.1 Phalaenopsis equestris
GTGTGTACGTGTTTGGCTCGATTTAAATGTTTGTGTTCGTGTTCGGCTCGTGCTCGGCTCGAAATTGGCTCGTTAAACTAAAATTGAGAAAAATATATGTAAAGTGCGAGATTCGAACCTGGATCAAATCTATACGAAAGAAGACACTAACCACATTGTCACATGGGTGTTATGATTTAAATTTAGACATAAATATATATAATATATTATAATATAAATAATATGTGTAATATATTGTTATATAAAAAGTTATATAATTTTTTTTTCGAGCCATTTCGAGCCAAACACAAGCGAACAAACTGTTGTTTGTGTACATTTCGAGCTTAGAAATTTGTTTGTGTTCGGTTCGTTAAGTTCGTTAGGCTTAACGAACGAGTCGAACACGAGCTGCTTAACGAGCCGAACACGAGCTGTTCACGAACAACGAGCCAAATTGACAGCCCTACCTGCGCATGTGCATAGAGTACCAGACTTTCAACAAAATTACCGTGAAGAATAAATACCCAATTCCTCTCATTGTTAATCTCTTTTATCACCTGGGGAGCGCAAGATACTTTTCAAAGTTGGATCTCTAATCGAGTTATTATTAAGTGAGGATAGCAGAAGGAGATGAACCAAAGACTACTTGTGTGACCAGGTATGGGTCATTTGAATTTTTGGTTATGCCTTTTGGGCTAATCAATGCTCCTGCTACATTCAACACCTTGATGAACAAACTATTCCAACCATATTGGATCAGTTTGCTGTTGTCTACCTGGATGACATGGTGTTGTATAACAACACACTCCAAGATAACTTGAAACACCTCTGGGAAGTATTCAAAGCACTAAGAGAAAATAAGCTATACATCAAAAAGGAAAATTGCTCCTTCGCCCAAAAAAAGTAATGTTCTTAGGGTACAAAATAAAGGATGGAAAGCTCATGATGGAAGAAAGCAAGATCAAGACCATCCAAGATTAGGAACACCCTACTAAGGTACGTGAACTAAGATCATTCCTGAGGCTTGTTAACTATTATGGACGATTCATAAAGGGCTATTCTGCAACTAACTTACTCAAAAAGAATAAGTCATGGGAATGGAACATCAGATGTCATGAAGCATTTGAAGATCTCAAAAAGGCAGTCAGTGAAGGGTCCGTACTTAGCCTTCCTGATCATATTAAAACATATGAAGTACACACTGATGCATCTGACTTCGCTATAGGGGGAGTACTCATGTAAGACGGACATTCAATTGCGTATGAAAGCCAAAAACTTAATGAAATGGAGGGTCGCTATACGGTCCAAGAAAAAAAGATGACAACCATCATATATTGTTTTTGAGTATGGAGACACTACATACTTGACTCCAAATTTAGGGTCATTACAAGCAATGTTGCCGCCATCTATTTTTAGACCCAGAAGAAACTAAGCCCCAAGTAGGCAAAATGAAAATATTTCTTGGCAGAATTTGACTACATCTTGGAGTATAAATCATGAAAGGCCAATGTAGTAGTAGACGCACTAAGCTTGAAAGCAAAACTTGCAAGCATCAAAGAAGTCTCCAGATATGTATGAAAAAAAACAATAACCCGAGATCAAGCGAAAGAAAAACAAACTATCAATCAATGGCTATATTAGTCTGACTCATACAATAAAACATTGATAAAAATACAAGAAAAAGTAGAAACAAAGATGTCTATTCACTTCAACATCAAAAGTATGCTCCTCTGAGCCGCCTTCAACTTTTTTACTTTCTAAGCCACAAAGGGGATTGGTTGGCTCCCAGATTAAAGATATCTCCTCAAGGATCACAACCTCCTATTCTATTCTTCAAGGGTCAACATTGTCGCTTGGAAATTCTGCAATATTTTTGTGCTCTGATCTAGGTTCGCTCGTGTATTTATCAATTCTTTTCAAGCATCCATTAGTTCTCGATGTTGCTGCGAGAGAGAAACCATCATAGAGGATAAGTCATCTTGAGACATTCCTAACTAATTCACCAACGTCAAATCACACATGAGTTATTAATCTTCTTATACTTACAAAAGATGTGGTCGATCTTTACAAGGTCAGTCTTCTATACCTTCGAAGAAATGGTCAACACATCTTCACATAGTGTCAGTATTGTCTCCACAAAATTCTATTACTTTCGCTGATTTTCAAAGGGACGAGATTCTCCAACAATCATTTTAGCATATCATGCTCAAAAAGTTACCGCAAAGTAATTCAATCAATCACGAAAGTAAAAGAGTCAATTAATATACGGTATTAGAGTCCGCGTGTCAATTTCACAAGGAAAGGGTGTGTAAACACGTTTTGTTTTGGGCGCGGGTGTTTTAAAATGGCGCGACCACACTATATTTTAGTGCGGGCGCGCCGTAAGGTTGATGTCGGGGTGTTGGGCCAAAATCAACATTCATGTGCTTATGTTCATCATTTTTGTTTAAAAATCTCATCCAACCCGTCGCCTACGCCAATAAGACAAAAATGCATTTCTCAAACATAATATCAACATACGAAATTGAAAAATATGAGCAAATGTGCCAAGAATATATCACATATTTCACTCACATCAAATTTTCCAAACTTAGAGAATAATAGTTGACCTTTCATGGGAGTATCTTTACCTTTTATTAGCATGGGTATGAATTTGTTTAGCTTTAATGGAGTGTTCCGTGCTTTGGCAATAAGTTCAACCTTCCTTTAATTATTTCCATCCTTACACAAATCTTCTCAATCCAAATGAATCAATGTGGCGATAATCCTTTTCATCCTTGCACAGGTTTTTAAGTACCAAAATCCTATTCAATCAAGAGACTTTACCCTTATTCTATTTGTTTTTATAGGATACCCAAATTTCATCAAGGAAGAGATTACTGTTTTAATTTAGGGAGACAGCTAGAAGATAAAGTTGGATTACTCTAATACTTAACCTCAAGCTTCTTCTACTTTGATTTTTCATTCAACTCTTTTATTTTCAGCTTTTGCTTTTGTAATGAATTTTTGCTCATTTTTTTTCTTTTTCTTTTTTTCCCTTTTCTTTCTCATTTTCCGGGAAAATTACTATATTTGGTTAATCTGATTTTTAAGAATTCAGATTTTCTAGTGCTCCTCGAGTTAAAAATTTAATTGACCCTTAATGAAAGTTCTGGTGATCATATAAATAAAGTAGAAATCAGGTTAATTCTATTGGAGGAATAAAAACTTTCCACCAAAAAAACTGTGGATTAATTACACTGTTTTATATGCATACTTTTTCAAATGTTTCGAAAATTGTATGCAAAAGATTAAAATCTAGTATTAGCATGTTATCAAAACCCTTCAATCCCAACATAAGCTACGTTTCACATTGACTTAACACTTGTTACCTTCCACTTTCAATTGACAAGGATACACAAAGATGTCAAATGAAATTTGAGCAAAGAAATAAGATTATTGTCAGGCAGCCTCATGCGCTAATTCCCACCCCAAACTTATTTTCCATCCAGCTCTTCTCACAGAACAAATGATCAATAAAAGCAGAAGCAACAAAAAAGCGAACGAACTATCACAGGCATGCAATAATAATAGGAAAACAAGTGTAATTCAGAAGATCCAAAAATGCATGTATACCTAACATTTCAAGAAAGGACAAATATTAAAAAATAATCGAAAACTGTCATAAAATAAAAATCAATAGTGTCAACATCAAATATCCAAAATATCAACAATAAGTCCATCGAAATCCAACAATCAAAGGAAATCAGAATATCCGTGTGCAATAAAAACAAAAAAAAAATCCAACATAAATGCAACCAAATCAAATCCTAACTATTCATCATCATCCTCATCATCGTCATCATAAATGTACCATGCGCCAGACTCGTACACCTCATATGGTAGTGTTGGTGGGTATACTAAAGGCTTTGGTATGTCCAACCAACCCTGTCACCAATAAATCTCCGCTGAGACAACATTTTACTGTTGTTGGTACTCATACTGTCGCTGCTGCTTGGAGGAGTGTACGGTCTGCTGGTGAAGCTAGTGAACCTCCCAACCAAGTACACCAAAGTCTATCGCCAAATCATCAATCCACTGGGACAAGAGTCCCACGGTCTTGGCACTCAATGGTGACTTCTATTGCCTCGACGAGCTCGCACCTCGATCTCACGAGCTCTCTCTCCCCTCTCGAGTCAAGTTACACTCATAGGCCTAGATGATCTCTCGAGTGATGGCCATCGGGGGATGCAAGAGCTCCTCACCTCTCCCTTGGCACACCAGCAAGAGTGCACAAACTGGTGAATTGGTGAGGAAGACCCAGTCCCACAATCGTGCCACCACTGATGATGTGGCCCAGGGAGGAAGCCAAGAGTGAGACAATGCCAATTGAAATGCCTCTGAATGCAAAAAGTTCAGAGCAACACGGTCCTTGGTGGCTTCAATGAGGTTTGTGACGAGCATGATCCTGGCACAAATGTAGTGTGAGACCTTGGACTCCTTGTTTATTGGAAAACTAGAGAAATTTATAATTTTCCCCTCTCGCCCCCGACAATGGGCTTGACCATCAGTGAGAAAATAACAAATTTCGTCAAAATGAAGAACCATAAAAGGAGAATAGCCACATGGTGGTACCTCAAGGGTCTTCAAAAAGAGGTTGATCATAACAAAATCGAAACCACCCATTTCCCCCGCTCATAGACCTTGTCGTCCACGAGTTCCTTCGCATTAGCGAAGAATTCACAGACAAAGGGGTCTACGACGGGAGTATATTGGTAGCAAAGACGCCGCTAGGTACTCGCCTCAATGATTTCCACAATATGACCATCAGGTTGCAGAACAGTCTCATGGGGATCACTTTCCTTAAGGCTAGAAGATTGTTAAAGCAGTTACAAGCATCCACACTCACGAACTTCATAGCGTCAAAGGACGCATCCTTCTACTTACCTTTGGTCTTCGATGTCATGACCTTGTAACGAAATGTACGAGGAAAGAATCACAATCTACGGTGAAAAATCACACAAAACATAAAAATCATACCTCATCGGAGCTAAGGACCGCATATATGAGCTTTTGCCAGAGTTTAGCGATGACTGGAGACAGTTTTAAGGCGTGAAGAACAACTCTGAAGATTTTTGGCGAAAGCGAGATGTGTAAAAAATGTCGGCTTCCCCCAAACCCGGCGTTATAAAGGGCTGGTGCGGGTAAGCCACGATCAGGGCGCGAGCGCACTTGTGCACTGAGAACGGACTCTGGTACGCTGTGTTCTAGGCGCGAGTGCGCTGGAGTGCCTAGGGCACGCAGCGCAGTCGAGTGTAAGTGTGTTGGGTCTGACGCAGGCGCACTGGAATGTAGGCACGGGTTCACCACCCGTTATAGGCTCATTTTGCGACGAAGGGTGGGTGTGGGGAGCCCACTTTGCAGCACGGGTGCGAAGGCCTCCCATAAGCCAAAATTTGTTTCTCTTTCTTCCCACCCCATAGGTAGAGATTGAGTACTCCGAGAAGATCCAAATCAACTAGAAAACAACACACGACGATAAACAAGACCACAAGACACAACAATGACAAACTTGACTCAACATGCAAAAACACTCAAATCCTAAGAAAGCACTTGGGTTGCCTCCCAAGATAGTGCTTGGTTTGTAGTTTTTAGCTAGGCGATGCCAGATCTACTATCAGGATGACAACAACATCAGGATTTTCTTACGACCTTTCCTATCTCCTCCTAGGTATAGCTTCAACCTTTGACCATCAACCTTGAAAGTATTGTTGGTTTTCCTATCTTGAATCTCTACAACTCCGAAAGAATAAGTTTTTATTACAGAGCAGACCACCTAAACTTCAATTTTCAAGAAAAAAATTTTAATCGCAAACTTTACAAGAGAACCTCTTGTCCAGGTTGAAATTCCTTCCTAATCAGCTTTTGATCAAACTAATTTTTCATTCTCACCATATAGATTTTGACATTCTCATAAGTCTCCTGTCTAATTTCTTCTAACTCATTCAACTGTAGTAATCTTCTCTGTCATATCCTTTAAATTATAATTGAATTACTTAACTGCACAGTAAAATTTATGTTCCAATTCCACCAGAAGATTATAGACTTCTAAAAATCATCCTATAAAGTGACGGACCTACGAGGGTCTTAAAGGCATTTCTGTAAGGTCACAAAGCTTTGTCGATCGCTTTTTAAAAAAATATTTAATTTAATATATTTATTATTTTGAAAAGTAGCATTTTAATTTTAAAAATACGAACCGAACCTATCTCATACATATAATAGTTTAAATAAATGAACACAACACCACAAATCATGCACCTATTTCGAGGAATAGACACATTATTTGATAGTGAGACTCGATTAAATAAACTAAAAAAATTATGACATCAGTTTTAGTCTACGAAACCTTTTATGTTGACCGACAAATTATCCTACCAAATATAAAAGATTAGATAGATTTTATATTACCTGGCTTTTAAAGCTCCATATAGAGACAATCCCCTATAGTTAATTACATCTTAAATGACCGAGACCACTTAAGAAGACTCTCGATTTAGATCAGAGAAGTTTGTGTTCAAGAATTTCAAAGGTTATGATTTCAAGTTCGGACATGGGAAATTCAAAATGAGAATGGTTCAAAATGAGAACAGTTAGTATGAAATCCAAAGGAAGAAAAATAGAGGATGTCACGGATCCTGAGGAGAATCTCCATGGTTTCCCAAGCTATCCTATTGTTTGGCTTCGATTTCAAAGAGATATTATTTAACATTTCTTCTTGCCAATTTTATTATTTAGAGCTTACATTTACATGATACCGATCATGCAAATAGTCTAGAAAGATATGAGGGTTTACGTCGTACCGAACGACAACACTCAGAGCCTAAAAAGAGTTAGGACTTATGTTGCACAATAGGGTTGTGCAAAAGCCTAAAGGTAAGTTGAGGATTTACGTCGTGCTAGATAAACTACCTCAAAATCCTATAGCTTATTGTTTAAGCTAAGAAGGGATTTCCTGATGACGATTCCGTTTGCTCTCTCGAAGATATTCTTTTGTATCCCTTGTCGTGTTGCGACGACTACATGTTTAAAGTTTTATCATTTTATAGTTTATGATTTATGCATTATGTGTCAAGTTTTGTTATTATTGCTATTGTTGTTCAAGAGTTTCGGGGGAATTTTAATTTATATTAAGCGACACAGGTTAAGATCCTACGATTCCATCATGCCGACACCACTATTTTCCCTTAAATTTAATTAGTTTAAACAAGTGGTTGAACTCATTCAAATTGAAGAATTCTCGTTAGCAACCGTAGATTACCTCATCCGAAAGATTCTCGTAAACCCAAGAGTGGTGTATTATGTTCGTTCAAAGATTTTGAAAGTGTGTTTTTGCTGTTTCTGTTATTGTTTTAGTTTAGTTTTGGTTTTGGTTTTAGTTTTGGTTTTGGTTTTGATTTTAGTTTTAGTTTTGCATGTAAAGTAACTATATACATGTAGAGAAACGCTATAAAGTAAATAACAAAAACTGCAGTACATAAAATGTAAATGCGTACCCGAATTTCCGCTACCACTGTATGGTTAGTATCATAAAATATAATAAACTTACAGGGAATTTAAGTAAATTGGGAAAAAGAAAGCAGGAAAATTCAGTACATAGAAATCGCAAAATAAGTCATAGAAAAATACAAGCAAATAAAGCAAAACCTATAATCAGATATGAAAGACTGGTACTAAGCGTAAGAATTTAGTGAAGGTGGGGGCTCAGAGCTGAACTGTGTGCTTCCCAACCTTGGGTAAGAGCTAGCAACTCGATAATCCATGGAGGGCAGTCTTAACCTCGATCCAAGTAATTAATCGTGGACCTATGCAAATTTTCATTTTTAATTTTCATGCATGTTTGGTAAGCAAAGGTAAGTTGGTATGAAGAATAGATTTCATTTTCTTATGTTGTGAATATTTTGTAAAGTATTATATTCCACAAGCTAATTACACTAATCAAACTAGGACTACTGATAACCTAAGAGTGTCGGGGGCAACACTTACCAAAAGTCGGCGAATAGTATCATCGGTCATTATCCTCTCCCCTCATTGAAGGTCCTTGAGGTAGGAGATACTATCCTTATAATGGCACATTTAACACACATAAGCGTTATCGTCATCGCCTTCACCACCCAGACCTTCGACTTACACTAGTCCAATGGTCCATATATCGCTATGTAGGAAATGAAGATTGTTCACCGATCTGAAGTTTGATATCATTTGTTTTATCTGCTCGAGAGGCAGCTTCACGTTCATCCAACGCTTCAACCATGACTGAATTTAGCTCGCAAAGGCGTACCGAGAAATTGTTATGAGAACAGAGTGTTAAGTAATCATAAATTCTGTAGAAGGAAAGAGAAAACCGTGCCTCAGGAGGGATATCCTAAGTCTTGGTTGTTGTTGTCATTGTGATTGTCGTTGTTGTTGCTAATGTTTTCGTTGTCGTTGCTGTCATTGTAGTTGTTTTTGTTGTCGTTGTTGTCATTGTCGTTGTTTTTGTTGTCGTCGTTCTTGTTGTTTTTGAAAATGTGCATTTGAGTTTGATGATTGTTATGTATTATGTATGTATTATTGTATTTAATTATATTTGAATGTATATATATTGTTATCATTATTTATGTATGTATATATATTATTATTAATATCACTATTATCACTTATATATCATTATTATTATTAGTATTATTGTTATTGTTATTATTATTATTATTATTATCATCGTATATTATTATTCTTATATAT
>NW_018221980.1:15573-16484 GCF_001263595.1 Phalaenopsis equestris
TATATATATATATATATATATATTTCAAATGATTTCAATTTCTTCACAAACCATATACTCATTGTAAAGGGTAAGGATGTTTTCTTAAATTTGAACATTTCATAACAACAAAAACTTTGTTTAATTTTCACAATTTTACTTTTGAAAGTTTAGTATTTAATTTTGTTTAATTTTTGTAGTCTTACATCTTCATTTTAGTTAGCATTCACCTGAATAGTTAATTTTCAAACTTCGTACTTTACTTTTACTTTTTTGTTTTTGTTATAAAATAATTTTTATAATTTACTTTAGGATTTTCCAACTTTCCTGTGGGATCGAGATTTATGACTCTATTAGAGCCCTTTATTACTTGAACGATACATATACTTGCATTGATATTAAAATAGATTTGGCAGTTTAAAAAGAGTTTTAAAAGATAAATTATTTTTATAAAAAGTATTTTTGTTGGGATTATATTGCATATTTTTTATAAATCTGGCTACATCAAATTTTTGACGTCGTTGAGTGGTGTCAACTTCATAAATATTTACATATACAAAATCTCATATCAGCACACTAGAAAGAAAGTTAAAAGAAACAATGAACTTTTGCAGCTTAATGCAAGTAACATTATACCATAAGGCAATTACTACATATACAAAATCTCATATCAGCACACTAGAAAGAAAGTTAAAAGAAACAATGAACTTTTGCAGCTTAATGAAAGTAACGTTATACCAGAAGGCAACTACTACTCAGATGGAGAGCAATTAGGCAACCCTGCTAGATCCTCTAGAAGGGCTGGCTTAAGACATCATGTTTAACATTATGATTCAGAATATGAAGGGAGTGGCTTTTCCTCCCTTAATAGACTCAAATATCTTTGTAGGGTCCACAAGATTTCTATTTTTGCCATTTTGGAGCCTTTTGTG
>NW_018221980.1:17012-17476 GCF_001263595.1 Phalaenopsis equestris
TCCTTATACTTGGAGGAGAGGTTTTCTCCAACAACGACTTGATCGGTTCTTTGCAAACTCAGCTTTTCTTAATTATTTCACCATCTCTAAAGTCCAACACCTTAGCTATGCTTCTTCTGATCATAATCCTATTCTTCTTACTCTTGCTTTTATTGATAAACCTAGTTTCTCCAAATTTAAATTTCTTAACATTTGGGCTTCTCATAAAAATTTTCTTAGCACTGTTGAACAGGTTTGGTCCTTTGATGGAGCTGGCTCGCCTTGGTATATTCTCTGACAACTCCATAAAAAATTAGCTGCACATCTTCGAAAATGGAACCACCAAATTTTGGTAATGTGCACTCTAAAGTCCTGGAAGCCTAAGAAGAGGTTGATCTTTTGGAATCTCAGGCTTCGTCTTCACCTGAGACGTTTAACCTCACTGCTCAAGCGCACTTGAAATTATTGGATGCCATTAACATTGA